>NC_057801.1:774725450-774952400 GCF_018294505.1 Triticum aestivum
CCATGTATCTCTCACACGACTGTTTCGGGATTTGACAGGATTGCCCGGGCCTACCAGTCAGCCACTCGGAAGCGACTCCATATAAGGCACCGGGCGGAGGTTTTTGAACAGTGCTCCCTCATTTTCCCCTCCCCCTTCTTCCACTACAAGAAACTTGTTAATACATGACGGTACTAGTCCGTCACAGATCAGCCAAAATCTGTCATGCGTCCATGTCCATGACGGACTTGAAATCCGTCATGTATATCGCGTCATAATTTGACACCATGCCTTCCATGACGGTTCTTGGCTGTCATGGATCTTCCCCAAGCCCGCCAAGCCCAAACTAGGCTGTGACGGAACAAACCGTCACCGATTTACATGACGGGATGCAACGTGGACATAACAAGTTGTCTACGTGGATCTGACGTGGAGGCTAACAGCCCATGTTGTAACCAGCCCAATTAGCGATTTGGCCCAATAATTTTGGTGGATGGTCCAACCAATTAGTTGTTTATCTTTGTCCTGCCCATTAGCCTACCTAGCGCCACTTTTGTACAGCCTGTTATCACAATGAAACGCAATTCACAATAGGACAACCAATTTTTATTCATTCAAAATAGAAATTGTTACATGACAATATAGAGTTCCAACAATCTAGTCTGTTTAGAAAAACAAAGCTTAATATCAAAACATCACAAGCATATCTAGAAAGCTCTATAAGCATCTTTAAAAAAGAATTGAGTAACATGACTCCAAAGAAAATGCACTACTAGCTGATTCAAGGCAGCTATCTGGGCCCAAGTAGATCCTGCTAAAAAACATCATCTCCACTAACACAGATTAACCACCAAACCTGCATAGAATCAAAACAAATAAAAAATTATACTCCCTCTGTACCATAATATATGTCGCTGGAGTAGCTGAAGTTCATCTACTCCAACTACATATATTACGGTACATTGGGTGCCATAAGTTATAAAAGCAAGCTCCCAAATTAATCCAAAGAGTAATAACATTAGTTGATTTTCCAAGCAATCATCCATGGAAACGCCACTACTATATTATGGTACCACTTAAATTTGGACAACGCACATGAAAACAATCAGACCATCCAAAGAAAAATGTGTCAAATGAAAGTACAATATAACTTTGCCTACAAGTAACAAGTAACAAACATACACCACAGAACTAAAAGAATAATAGCAACAGCGGTTGGTCAGGTCATCGGTTCTAGACCGAATAGACAGTAAGTGCATGGGCTAACCAGGAGCTCTCTATTTTGTGGCCTAGCAAACAGATTTCTCAAAGACACAAGAAAACGTGATAGAGAGAGGGACTTAGTTTATTTTTTGAGAGGAAGCAGTGCCTCTGTACAGGTATTTAGTTTATCAGGATCAAACATTTCTGTACTCTAAAAAAATGAGAACAAAAGTGGGAGAGACAGGCACTTAGTTTGTTTTTTGTGAGAGGAAGCTGTGCGTGCCTGTACAAGTACTTAGTTTTTCTGGAGTAGTAAGATGTGTACTTGTAAATCTGTACTGTAGTGAACTATGAAACAAGAAAATGCTTGATAAACAGTGAACTAATAGTTAGGAAAGCGCGGCTTGAATTGATCATGCTTCGCTTATATTCAAGGACGGGTAGAAAACCTAGTCTATTATCCATGTTACTTCTTTTCATAACGATTCTATATGCTCAGGGCTAGGGGTTTACCACTTGATCAGCATTGAGAGTACTATTATTTATAACAGGAAACAATCATGAAATGAACCAGCACATTTGTAAACAAGGTGATAGGAGTAAGAACTGAAAGACTTGTGCATGCGTAGCAAACTTTCATCGGCTTGCACAAGAACTACAAGTTATTTTATTACATGGCAAAAGCAATTAATAATGGTTATTAAGATACAAGTAGAATCGGAACCCATGAACACCAAGAGATAGCAGGTCTAGTAGAGTGTCGATATAATGCATGATATCAGGGACATTGTCCAATGCAGATTTTATGCACACAAAATATATGTACAGTTATAATTTCACTAGAACCACACAACAGTCCACACCTTGAACAACTCACAACAGTCCACACCTTGAACAACTCAAATCTACAACCTGAATAATTCACATCAAGAATGGAAGGGTACCAAGCTCACCCTGTTCTGCTCGAGGACGGTGTCGTCAGCGTCGATCAGGTGGGAGATGTACTGACTATAATGTGCAAAGCAAAGATATTAGTGTGACAATTGGATATGCGGTTTCATTTCATTATTACTGAAATGCAAATGTTGTCTCAATTGAACCAAATTATTAAAGAACTATGCCTTCCCAAATGTCTAAATTGACTAACTAAATTCTTAAAGAATTGATTCAATTGCATACTAACTGAACTAAGGAGGAGCAATGTACAATGGGTAGCCGCACATTACTTTCCGTTTCTTCATGATGTACCTGAGGATTGTCATGCATAAAGTAACAAGTACCTATTTATTACTTGGAATTAATGAACTAGCATCAGAAACCTGAAGTTGTGCAACACTGGCCGCCCTTTGGATAATAATAAAAGGAACATATTATCCATCTTTGCATTGGTAAGACTAAAACACATATATCAGACACCAAATTACTGGTCCTTATTATGTGCCAACTAAAATGAAATACCTTTTGCTGTCATCACACTATAAACCTCTATAGGTCCAGCAGGCAGTAGCTAAACTGAACATTTGCTACCACTGACAGCACATGCTTTGACACTAAACACACAGGAAGGTATCAATGAGGTTCAATGAACATGATAAAACTAAAATATTTAACATTTGTTGATTTTATATATTGATTCATTTAATACATTGAGAACCACAAACAGATAAAACAACCGAATTCAAAAACAGATTTGAGTTATCGACCCTTCAGACTAGCATACTTATGGTAGGTTCATCGATTCATTTTATTTCTTCCATTCTGTCAGACGAATCCATCTTTCCTTAGCTTTGTTAGTACACACACCGGTTGTAGAGGAGGAGGAACAAGCGACAGTACTTGCATCTAATTCAGAAGACAAAAACAAGGAATAAGAAATACATTGAAGATTAAGAGCATATTAAGGAAAGGAGATGGTGCACGATATAACTAGCTAAGGAGACCAGGCCAGCTCGTCCTCTGCACTGAATTGGGTGTAAGATGCATATACTTTTACTACAATCCATTCCATTGATCTTATTTTACTTTCATATATTAAAATCGCTGCACATGAATGCAAGCCTCTAACAATATCATAAGAATCAGTATGCTTGCACATGTAGTCCATTGGACAAAACATATTCTATTGTTGATAATGCAGAGTCTTATTTCAAAATTCTACCACAACATTGTTCAGTTATAACTAATTCAGAATTTATGAAAAAATTAGCAAACCTTCTCAAGTGGCTAGCTTCTAATGGTAATGCAAAAAGCACCTATGAAACAGCATGCAGGCCATCAGATTAATAGGTTTCCCACACTATCCAACACATAATAGAACCAACTATAGTTGCAACAAGTCTTACAAGAAAAACGAGAATTCTTACCAGCAAATTTGGTCCATTATTCAGGCGCATACAAGTACGTATTCTAAATCTAACAGAGTTAGAGTATGGACCAGTAACGGGCTCTAAGAAGAGTAGGGACGCAGCTCACCAAAGAGGCTTGTAGATGATGCAGCTGTGGCAGTGCAGGTCAGCCACCGCCGTCGCGCAGTAGAGGGGGTCGTTGCAGGATGCACGACCGTGCCGTAGAAGATGAAGAGGAGTTCGGGGGTCTCTGCCGTCGAGCCCAATGCACGCGCGTGTACCGAGCTATGGGGCGCCATCCATAAGGCAGAGAGGGCGCGAGGGGCTACGGTGTGCGACGGAGAGGAGCCGCCGGAGACACGCCGTCGATGGACGTGATGCCGCAGCCAAACCCTAGCCATGGGATAGAGCCCGCCGGCGAGCACCGGAGACCGGGATCGGCGGATCCAGCCGATCTGGAGGACGGAGAGGCTGGAGACCAGGTCGTGAGTGTGTTATGTGGTGGCTAGCGTCGCCGGAATCGGCGGACGTTGGTCGCGGCGCGAGTGGTCGCATGAGAGAGACAGATGGGTTGCTAGAGGGATGGTTGGGTGGGGGTCCGGCGGATCTGGAAGCTGCCGGAGTTGCGAGGTAGGTGGAGGGAAGGGGAGGGCTGGCGGCGAGCTGCAAGAGGACGGAGGCGAACAGATGGTGGGTGGCGGCGATGCATTGGAGATGATGGGGAATTGGGAGGAAGGTCTAGCCACGGGCCGAGGAACAAGGTCTTAGGGTTAGGTTTTATACGGGAGTCGCTAGGCGGGCTTTAGCGGGCTTGGCGGGCTGTATCGGGCCATCGATGACAGTTTGTGCAATTTTCATGAGAAATCCGTCATGGATTAACACATTTCTTGTAGTGTTCAGATTCATCTGCTGCGCTTGCCATCTGTTCAGCGCCGCTGCTCCGTACCAGCCTCGTCGGCAACAATGGTGAAGGAGAAGACAGCGGCTTTGGAGCGGGTGAAGAAGGCGACGGCGAAGGCGAAGGGGAGAGTGGCCAGTTGGGGTGGATCATCGTCTCGGTCCAGCCTACCACAAGGTTGGATCCAGAGGGATTGGATCCGCTCGACCATCACCCAGAAGGATCTCGACGACCTGGCCAACGAAGGGCTGATCGAGCACGGGGCAGCTAGGCTTCTGTGAATGGAGTGGCAGCCGCAGCCTCAGGGGGGTGAGTGTGTCCTCTTAGCCACCCATGTCGATCGTGGGTTCTCTCTGCCGCCACAGCTTTTCTTTCGGGGGTTTCTGAACTTCTTTGGGGCACAGCTCCATCACTTCACACCCAATTCCATTGCATATCTCACTGCTTTCGTGTCTTTGTGCGAAAACTTCTTGGGTTGTCGGCCGCACTGGGGCCTCTTCGAACACATATTCACTTGTCGCTCTCAGACGGTTAACAAGGCTAATCCGAATGACGAGAGAACCCAAGTAATCCAGATGTGTGGGGGTCTTGGGGTCCAGATGAGGAGTAAGAGTGCTTTTCTAGCTATGACCCTTCCCGAGTCAGTTAGAGGGTGGCAGTCGACCTAGTTCTATTGCCAAGACCAGTCGACGCCAGGGCAGTCGACTGGGCTCCCTCCCTTCTCCATGAGTCGAGTGAACAAGCCATCTTCTCTGAAAGTGCTTCCGGAGGAGAAGGCTCAGGTTAAAATGTTGATGGAGCGTGTAGTCCAACTCATTCGTGACGATGTGACTGGCATGGATCTTCTGGAGGCTTTCCTTCGACGGTGCATCCAGCCACTCCAATACAGGGGCCACCCAATGTGGTTGTATTCTGGTATTGAAGACACCACTCGGGTCCACCCAGAGGAGGTCGACGATGCCACACTGGAGAGGTGGATGACTAGCATCACAGGGAACAAAGACAACCCTCGTGGGGCCAGGACGATCCCGCCACTCGACCAGTCTTATGAACCAGACAATGTATGACCACCTATCTCCGACTGTAAACATGTTTCGTCCATTCTGTTTTGTAGCAGATCAGTCGATCATCTTTTGTCTCGTTTGTTGTCTTTCAGGCTACCACTGAGTTGTATTCGATGCCCAACGGGGTGCAAGCTCAGACCAAAGAGGAGGAAGGAAGTGGAGGTGAAAGTCAAGAGGAGTGGGAATCGGATGGCAATGAGGGTGATGAAGATGCTGGCTCCGATGAGGAGGAGGAGGAGGAAGAGGAGGAGGAAGTCACGCCTCCCCGTTCTGAAAGAAGATCCAAGCTTGCCCATGATCCTGTAGTCGAGCATGGCAAGGGGGCCGCGCCTGTTGTGCAGTCGACCAAGCATCCTCGGACGACCTCTCCGGCGCCGACTGAGAAAGCGCCGAAGCAATCTCGAGTGGCGCTGTCAATGCCGACGAAGGCCTTGCCGAAGATGAAGATGGTGATTTCCACTATTTCTGGGTAATGACACCACTTGTATCTTCTTGTTTCTCATGGATTTATTCTTGGTCGATTCATTAGCTGACCGACTGATTTCTGGAACTGCAGTGCTGCTACTTCTGATACCTCGACCAAACCTGAAGATCAAGAAATGGAGGATGCTGTCACTTCCAATCCTGGTATGACCTTTGAAGTTTCGTTTTCAGTCGGTAGGATCTTCGTTTTTAACTTTGACTCTTTTCTGCAGCTCCATCTAATATCATCATTGATCTTCCTGATGATGATGACGAGGAACCACTGAGGCATAGGAGGAATAGGAGAGCGTCTGCTGGCAAGACAGCTCAGGTCGTATCAGCACCTGAGATGTTGGTTGCGGAGGGGGACAATGTCACTCGGCCTACCGTATCCTTTGCGGTGCCGCTGACGAGTGCTCGCCCTTTGTTGTCGAGTGCTGGTCAGCCTTCACTTTTCTCTACCCACCACGTCCCCGAAGACCAAGCAAGTGCTGCTAAGGAAGCCATACGCTAGGCGGGGGTCATGATGGAGCAAGTGAAGGTGATCCGAGATGCTAGTCAAGCGGCTTATGACGCCAGTTCAGCCCTTCAGAGCAATGTTCAGGTTAGTCAGTCACTGCCTGTTCTGTTAGGATATGATACCTAAAAACTTTTCTTTCTGAAAATCTTAGTATCTGTCGTACACCCACTGGGTGTGTCGATTGAGATTCTGGATTGGTGGGGGCACGCTGAGTGCGCCCACTGGGTGTAGTCCCCAAGGCTATGGTCGACTGCTGGCAGTTGACCATAGTCTTTATGTCTTGAGCTTTTTCTCATTACTTTCTTCACTCGATCTGGTTGAATGGAATCATAAACCGGTGGGGGCACGCTGAGTGCACCTACTGGGTGTAGTCCCCGAGACTGTGGTCGACTACTAGCAGTCGAGTACGGTCTGAAGAACACCCTCTTTTTTTTAACTGTGACTAACTGTAGGTGGTTAGCCTTTCTGCCTTTTTTGGTCGACTGATCGACTCTAGCTGATAGAACTAGTGGGGCACGCTGAGTGCACCCACAGGGTGTAGTCCCCGAGACTATAGTTGAATGTTTTAGATTCGGCTGTAGTCTTAGAAATACTACACTTTTTTCTCTTAGTCACTTGGAAGTGACCTATCTTTGACATCTGTCGATTGGTTCTTCGCAAAAATCTTGCGAGCATGCAGCTTGTTATACTGAGTTGGAGAACAAACATATCCAGCTCGAACTTGATCTGAAGCTTGTCTAGGAGAACTTCATGAAGACGAAGGAGGAGGCAAAAGGTATGTTTGGTGAGAATCTTGACGACTGCCTTTGTTTCTTGTCCATTCCCGAGTCTGATCTTACCGTGATTTTACAGATAAACTGAGGGATTCTCTGAAGAAGAAGGATTTGGACCTTGCTGAGGCACAGAAAGCAGCTTCAGAGAAGACCAGGCTCGCAGAAGAAAAGCTGGCTTCAATCAGCAAGCTTGAAGAGGAGAATACCAATCTGAAAGCTCCTCTTGACGCGCCCAACAAGGAGGTCAGTCGACTGAAGAATGACAAGATCGCCTTGAGTGACAAGGCCAGCGAATTGGTGGGAAAGAAGAATGATCTAGAGGCTTATTTGGGAGGACTCGCCAAGAAGCTATTCCTCATGCTTGAAGGTAACCCTTTGTATCCGACAGGCTTTTTAATTGTGCCTCACCATCAAACTGCTGCCTTAACTCTGGGGTTGTGTCTACAGAGTTCTGCGAAAACTTTGAGGAGGAGACTGGTCGACTGGAGACGAGCCTAGATCCCATCAACTCTCCTATGAAGGATGAATCCGCCATGAACGTTCTCTGACTCGAGTCTCGCGTTGCTGCTGTTGTCGACTATCTTGCAAGGCTGAAGGTTACGACGTCACGCATCGACACATCACTCTGGCCAGGAGAAGCACTTCAGAATGACCTTGAGTCTCTGATGACTCGACTGGACGAAGTTCCAAGTTGGGTGCAAGAATGGAAGAAGTCTTCTGCCAGGTGCGGTGCCGACATTGCTCTATCTCTGGTCCGTGTTCACTGCAAGGATGCGCGAGAGGACAAGCTGGCAGCTCTCAAGGTGGCCAATACCAAGAAGCATGACTTCCGATCCTTCATGGAGACCTTCATCGCTGCTGCCACTCGGATCGAAGATGGAATCGACCTGGATGAGTTTGTTGCGCCTTCCATCCCTCCATAGGAGGGGTAAAAAACTTCTATGCTTGATGCTTTAAATTTTCCTCGGTATGCCGAGTGGTTTTTGTAACCGACAAACTTTAACAGGCTTAGTGCCTGAGCACTTCTGGTTCTGTAAGACGTTATCTGAACTAGGATTTGACGATGAATATGTTTGCATCTGCCTACGAACGAACATTGTCTTTCGCTTGGTATATACGCTGGTGTTTGAGATGCTCTTTTGCAGGTAAGGATGAAGCACAGATTGCAATCGACTTATACTTCGTCATTCTTAGGATGGCGCTGGGCCGTAGATAAGCCCCCGAATGGAAAGCTTGCTCTCCCTTCGGTAGGATTTTCAAAAACTTAGGCGAGCACTGGGCCGCAGCTAAGCCCTTGAGTGGGAGGTATGCTCTCCACTCGGTAGGATTTTCAAAAACTTAGGCGAGCACTGGGTTGCAGCTAAGCCTCCAAGTGGGAGGTCTGCTCTCCACTCGGTAGGATTTTTAAAACTTAGGTGAGCACTGGGCTGCAGCTAAGCCTCCGAGTGGGAGGTCTGCTCTCCACTCGGTAGGATTTTCAAAAACATAGGCGAGCACTGGGCTGCAGCTAAGCCCCCGAGTGGGAGGTTGGCTCTCGACTCGGTAGGATTTTCAAAAACTTAGGCGAGCATTGGGCTGCAGCTAAGCCCCCGAGTGGGAGGTTTGCTCTCCACTTGGTAGGATTTTCCAAAACTTAGGCGAGCATTGGGCTGCAGCTAAGCCCCTGAGTGGGAGGTCTGCTCTCCACTCGGTAGGATTTATGTGGCATACCCCTGAAGGAGAAGGCAGCAGCCGACCGCTTCATCCTCCTTGCGGGTCGCTCATTGTATTTGTGGCATAGCTCGGAAGGAGAAGGTAGCAGTCGACCTGCGTTTCGTCCTTCTTGCGGAGTGCATGTTGTATTTGTACTTAGGCGAAAACTAGGCTGCAGCTAAGACCCCCGAGTGGAAGGCTGGCTTACCACTCGGCAGGATTTTGTTTAAACTTAGGCGAGTACTTGGACTGCAGCTAAGCCTCCGAGTGGAAGGCTGGCTCACCACTTGGTAGGATTTTGTTTAAACTTAGGCGAGTACTTGGACTGCAGCTAAGCCTCCGAGTGGAAGGCTGGCTTACCACTCGGTAGGATTTTGTTAAACTTAGGCGAAACGGATTCGCAGCTAAGACCCCGAGTGGGAGGCTGGCTCACCAATCGGCAAGGATTTTTTTTACAAACTTAGGCGCAACGGATTCGCAGCTAAGCCACCCACTGGGGGACTGCTTTATGTGGACAAGAGTAACAACAATCACTGGGAAAATTATAAAGCTCTTGTCTTTGATAAATAAACTACAGAAGTACTTTTACTACAACTCATCCGAGTGAATACTTAAGTATAAAAGGGGCGGAGTAGCTCTGCGTTCCACGCTCGGGGCTCGTCGATCTGATGCTCGACATTGTAAAGGTGGTACGCCCTATTGTGGAGAACTTTGGTGACGATGAAGGGACCTTCCCAAGTAGGGGCAAGCTTGTGTGGCTTCTGCTGATCCACTCGGAGAACCAAGTATCCCTCTTGGAAGGCTCGACTCTTCACGTTTTTGGAATGGAATCGACGCAAGTCCTGCTGATAAATGGTCGATCGGATCAAGGCCATCTCTCTTTCTTCTTCTAGAAGGTCGACTGCATCCTGCCGGGCTTGCTCTGCTTCAGCTTCGGTGTAGAGTTCGACTCGGGGTGCGTTGTGAAGCAGGTCACTCAGCAAGACTGCTTCAACTCCGTAGACCAAGAAGAACGGAGTTCTCCCAGTCGACCGATTAGGCGTGGTCCTTAATCCGCAAAGTACCGACGGAAGTTCGTCGACCCATGCTCCAGCTGCGTGCTTGAGATCATGCATCAATCGGGGTTTCAACCCTTTGAGAATTAAGCCATTTGCTCGTTATGCCTGTCCATTCGACTGTGGGTGAGCGACTGAAGCATAGTCGACTCGCGTACCCTGAGATGTGCAGAAGGCTCTGAATTCCTCAGAATCACAGTTTGTCCCATTGTTTGTGATGATGCTGTGTGGAACTCCATATCTGAATATCAATTCTCTGATGAAGCTGACAGCAGTGCCGGCATCAAGATTCTTGATGGGTTTAGCCGCAAACCACTTGGTGAACTTCTCGACTGCTACCAACACATGGGTGAAGCCGCTTCTGCCTGTTCTCAGTTGTCCAACCATATCCAATCCCCATATAGAAAAAGGCCAGACGAGTGGGATGGTCTTCAAGGCTGAAGTGGGCTTGTGTGACATATTGGAGTAAAATTGACATCCTTCACATTTGTCGACTATTTCCTTTGCCATTTCACTCGCTCTTGGCCAGTAAAATCCTGCTCGGTATGCTTTTGCCACAATGGTCCGAGAAGACGCATGATGACCACAAGTCCCTGAGTGGATATCATCAAGAATTATCCGCCCTTCTTCTGGCGTTATACACTTCTGACCAACTCCAGTCGCGCTTTCTCTGTACAACTGTCCCTTTATCACGGTAAAGGCCTTGGATCAGCGGACGATCAGACGAGCCTCTTCTTCATCTTCTGGGAGTTCTTTCCTCAAGATATACGCGATGAATGGCAGTGTCCAGTCGGGAGTGATGAACAATGCTTCCATGATCAGGTCGACCACCGCTGGAACTTCTACTTTAGTCGGATCTATGACACTTTTTGGCTGCGGAGCTTCTTCGGTAAAAGGATCTTCTTGAACTGAAGGAGTATGGATATGCTCCAAGAACACATCACTGGGAATGGCTTCTCTCTTGGAACCTATCTTCGCC
Organism: Triticum aestivum; assembly: GCF_018294505.1. Classification (NCBI taxonomy): domain Eukaryota; kingdom Viridiplantae; phylum Streptophyta; class Magnoliopsida; order Poales; family Poaceae; genus Triticum; species Triticum aestivum. The sequence goes on from NC_057801.1 coordinate 774,736,421, forward strand.
AAATCATCAGCCGCTTGATTCTTCAGTCTGGGTATATGATGGAGCTCTAACCCTTCAAATTTCTTTTCAAGCTTTCTCACTGCATTGCAGTATCTAGTCATGGCTGGGCTTCTAACGTCCCACTCCTTCATCACCTGATTGACCACCAGATCTGAGTCGCCATAAATCATAAGGCGACGGACGCCGAGTGAAATGGCCATGCACAACCCATACAAAAGCGCCTCGTATTCTGCTTCATTGTTGGATGAATCAAAGTGAATCTGGAGCGCATATCTGAGCTTATCTCCTCGGGGGGAAACCAATACTACCCCAGCACCGGAACCATTCAACATCTTAGAACCGTCAAAGAACATGGTCCAGTGCTCCTAGTGAACTTGAGTTGGCTGCTATTGTTCAATCCACTCGGCGATGAAATCTGCTACTGCTTTGGACTTAATGGCTTTCTTTGCCTCAAACTTGATATCAAGCGGAAGGAGTTCAATCGCCCATTTTGCCACTCGACCAGTTGCATCTCTGTTATGCAGAATCTTTGACAGTGGGGCGTTAGTGACGACTGTAATGGAATGATCAGAGAAATAATGAGCAACTTTCTTCATGGTCATGTAAATCCCATACACAAGCTTCTGATAATGAGGGTATCTTTGCTTCGATGGGGTCAATACTTCGGAAAGATAATATACAGGGCGCTGAACTTTGAAGGCTTTCCCTTCTTCTTCCCGCTCGACCGTAAGTACTATACTGATGACTTGTCCTGTGGCTGCAATGTAAAGCAACAAAGGATCTTTGCTGATTGGGGCAGCAAGCACCGGCTGGGTGGAGAGCAGAGCTTTTAGCTGTGCAAACGCTGCATCAGCTTCCGGAGTCCACTCGAACTTGTCTGACTTCTTCATCAGTCGGTAAAGAGGCAACGCCTTTTCGCCGAGGCGAGAGATGAATCGACTTAACACGGCCAAGCATCCAATAAGCTTCAGGACATCGTGCACACGCACATGGCGTTTCATCCGGAGTATTGTACTAACTTTTTCTGGGTTGGCGTCAATTCCTCGTTCAGAAACGAGAAAACCGAGTAACTTTCCGCGAGGAACTCCGAATGTGCACTTTGATGGATTAAGCTTGATATCATACCTCCTGAGATTGGCAAAGGTTTCTGCTAGGTCAGTCAACAGGTCAGAACCCTTCCGTGACATGACCACAATATCATCCATGTATGCTTCCACATTCCGACTGATTTGAGTGAGTAAGCACTTCTGAATCATCCTCATGAATGTGGCTCCGGCATTCTTGAGGCTGAACGGCATGGTGACATAGCAGAAGCATCCGAATGGTGTGATGAAAGTTGTCTTGATCTCATCAGGTCCGTACAAATGGATCTGATGGTACCCGGAATAGGCGTCTAAAAAAGATAATCTCTCACACCCCGCAGTCGAGTCGACAATTTGGTCGCTGCGAGGGATAGGAAAATGATCTTTCGGGCAGGCTCAATTGATATGTTTGAAATCAATGCACATGCAAAGTGACTTGTCCTTCTTGGGGATTATGACAACATTGGCGAGCCACTCGGAGTGATAAATCTCTCGGATAAACTCTGCTGCCAGGAGCGGAGCCACCTCTTCGCCAATCGCCTTTCTCTTCTGGATGGCAGAGCGTCGAAGATGTTCCTTGACAGGTTTTACCTTTGGGTCGACTCGTAGGCGATGCTCAGCCAGCCCCCTGGGAACACCTGGCATGTCAGCAAGCTTCCATGCGAAGATGTCCCAGTTGTCACGGAGGAACTGGATGAGCGCTTCTTCCTATTTGGAGTCGAGTGTTGTCACTTCCCTAGCTTCTGGTGCTGCCTAGTGTTTGCATCTTGTTGCATCATGTTTAAATTTTATTTAAGTTGAATTGGGGATGACAGAACCCCCAACACCCCCCCTTAAACCAACTAGGGTTTACTAAAATCATTTTCAATGAACCCAAAATGCCCTACCAAAATGTTCATCATCTTTACCTTGGTCTAGAACCTCTGACAAAAATGGTGCACACTTTTCTAGGACAACAGAGGGTCACTTGATTAAATCATTAGTTAATTGCATTTGGGCATTTAAGTGCTAGTAAATATTTTAAATATCCAAATAATCCCAAACCAAAATGTTCCATGTTGGATATATTCTAAACATTGGGCATGCACAGTTTGGTGATTTTTGAAAATGCCTAGATATTTTAGTAAAGCCACAAAGTTGCACAAAAATAGAAAAGAGAAAATAAAAGAGAGAGAGAGAGAGAGACTTACTGGCTTACCTGCGCAGCCCACCTGGCGGCCCAAGTGGCCGACCCAGCCCACTGCCTGGCACTGTTGGCCAGCCCACCAGGAGCCCCACCGTCTTCAACCTCTGCCAGTAGGCAGAGGCGTGTCGACGCGCGCGCGCCCGATGCTCCACCTCCTGCTTCCACGTCCTGCTGCCCCCTCATCACCCTGGACTCCCTCCGCGACGCCACGCGACCCCCCCTGACGCTCTCTCGCTCTCCCTCGCCCTCATCCTCTCCCCTGGACCCCTCTCTCTCTCACCATCGAACGGAGCCGCCGCCACCGTCGCCGTTCGCCGCTGCCACCGCCTCTCCCTCGCCCCCTGGATCTGCCACGAGCTCCGCCTCGACTTCCGCGTCCTATACACCAAGCCAGACGCCGCCAGGAGCTCCGTGACGACGTCCCCGACCCCTTCTTCCTCCTCGGGTCGCCAGAGATCCCCCTTGACGCCCCGACTGCTCCAGACCATCCCCAAGCTCGCTGACCTCCTCTTGGGCATCGCCCTGAGCCCCAGCTCCCAACCCCTCTCTCCCCTCTGTCGATTTCCTGCTCTAGCCCCTTTGGCCACCCCGACCGAAGCTCACCGCCGTTGCGCTTCGTCGCCGCCGTGGCTAAAGCCCACCTCCGCCGCGTCTGAGAGCGTCATCGTGCTCAGCACGTTTGCAGGAGAACCTAGCACCCCACCGCTCGACCTGCCGTGCACCACAACGCCGGTTCCACCGAACTCCGGCCGCCACCACGAGCTCGCTTCCGGGGAACTCCGGCCACCCCACGCCCTCCCGTTGGTCCCCCTGGATGCGCGCGGGCATGGGCTACCTCCTGGTGCCCTCGGCGCATCAATCCGTTGCCTCTAGCGCAACTCCGACGGAAGCCGCCGCGGATTGAGGTCGCCGCCGGCCTAACTCCGTCCACGCCGACGTGGCACACTTAATTAGCGGCTAAACACCCTGCTAACCAACCCCCTGGGCCAATGACACATAGGCCCTACGCCCTTAATTAATATTAGTTTAGCTCCTGTTTAGGTTTAACTAACCACAGTGGCCCCACGTGTCAGCTTTGACTTTGGTCAAGTCAACGTTGACCGGTCCCACCTGCCATACACCCAAACCAGCCTGAGACACTGATGTATGGGTCCCACAGGTCAGGTTTGACCTGGACGACCCAGTTGACCTGCTGACGTCACACCTATGTCATGCTGACGCAATAAAGTATTTTCTGGATTTAATCATAATCAGGAAATTCCAGAAAATGCCCAAAACTTCTAAAATTCATAGAAATTCAACCGTAACTCCAAATTAAATAAATTATATATGAAAAATTATCAGAAAAATCCAATCTATCCATCTGTACCATTTTCATGCATGTTAGAACAACTTATCGCTGCTGTTTAGTACAAATCATATAAATGACATTTGAATTCACATATGGAGTTTGGTTTTGAACCTAGTGTTCAAACCCACTCCATTTAACTTGTTGCTAGTTGCATTTGCCCAATCAACAGCATATTGCCATGTCATGATCATGCATCATATTGTGCATTGCATTGATTGTGTTTCTTCCTTGTTTGTCGGTGATTGTTCCCTCTCAGTAGACGTGGTTCCGACGATGAGATCGATGACACCGATGAAGAGCTATATTATCTTCAGAAGTGCTAGGCAAGCAAAACCCTCTTGTTCATTCCGATACAATCCCACTCTCTCGCTCCTGCTCTCTTTTATTGCATTAGGACAACAACGATTCATTTGTTACTTGCTGCGGTAGCTGAACCCCTTTATCCTCTGCATGACATGTCATTGCCACAGTAAATAGATGAAACCCACTAGCATGAGTAGGAGTTGTTTCAGCCCTGATGTGCCTACTCATTCATGCTTGTTTGTCATGCCTGCTACTGCTTAGAGTTGAGTCAGGTCTGATTCATCGGGGATGAATCGGAGGTGTGTAAACATGTCCTACTGTGTGTGAGCTAAGTGTGTGAACACGATTTGGTAAAGGTAGCGGTGAGAGGCCATGTAGGAGTACATGGTGGGTTGTCTAATTGCAGCCGCCCTCAGGAACTGAGTTCTGTGTTTGTGATCCATGACCAGTTACTACCACACATTGGGTTCCGGTAACTCGACCCCTCTCGACTTATTAATCAACATGATCTCTGTCCAGGAGTTGCAACTAGTTTCTAGTGTTTGTAGGTAGTGTTAGTAGTCTACCAAGTGGCACCCGGTACAGGTGGGCTTGGGACAGACTAGGCACAATGGCCTGGTGTACCAAGTGGCACCCGGATGGTGGGCTTGGGAACCCTACACACATCGTTTGGGGCCGTGAGCGACACCCCGGCCGGATCTCCTTGCGGATGGAACCCGAATAGGCGATAAACCTGGAGGAGAGACTTGTGTGGTTAGTCAGGTCGTGGCCGACACCCTCGCTGGGCTTCCGCTTGAAGGTTACCGAGTACATGTCGTGTAAACGGCGATAAGTGGTGAGAGCGTGTGTGAAGAAGTACACCCCTGCAGGGTTAATATGATCTATTCGAATAGCCGTGTCCGCGGTAAAGGACTTCTAGGTTGCCTGTATAGTTCATAGACAAGTGAAAGTGGATACTCTAAAATACGCAAGATCAGCGTGAGTGCTATGGATGGCGTTCTCGTAGGCAGACGGGAGCGGATCCATAGTGGTGTATTGATATGGTGAATATGTGGACTCGTGTGCGCCACCTCAAAAGAGTTACTTACAGTCGTAGTTCAGGATAGCCACCGAGTCAAAGCTGGCTTGCTGCAGTTAAACCCCACCACCCCCTTTGTTGATACTGATGCATATGTAGATAGATCTGATGTAAGTCTTGCTGGGTACATTTGTACTCACGTTGCTTAATTTATGTTTTTGCAGAGAGACTTCAGTCTCGCTAGTAGTACCGCGTGGACTTCAACGTTTAGCTTGTTACCTCAGCTACGATCTTGTGCCCTCGGCAGGATCTGGTAGATAGTCAGGCTTCTCAGCCTTTTTTCATTTGTAGATGTCTGTACTCAGACATGTTAAGCTTCCGCTTATTCTTTGACTTGTATGCTCTGATTGTTGGGTCATGAGACCCATGTTTGTAATATCTCGCTCCTCGGAGCCTATTGAATAAATACTTGAGTCATAGAGTCATGTTGTGATGCCATGTTGTATTTGCACATATTGAGCATATTGTGTGTATGTTATTGAAATGCTTGGTATGTTTGGGATCTGACTATCTAGTTGTTTATCCTTAGTAGCCTCTCTTACCGGGAAATGTCTCCTAGTGTTTCCACTGAGCCATGGTAGCTTGCTACTGCTCCGGAACACTTAGGCTGGCCGGCATGTGTCCTTCTTCGTTCATGTGTCTGTCCCCTCGGGGTAATGTCGCGCAATGAATTCCGAAGTCCTATTAGCCCGCTACAGCCCGGTTCACCGGAGTCCTGCTAGCCCAGTTGCTACAGCCCGGATTCACTCGCTGATGACCGACACCTTCGTTGTTGGGTCATGTATGCCTGTCCCTGTAAGTTAGTGCCACTTTGGGTTCACGACAAGCCATGTCAGCCCTGGTTCTTTGTCATATGGATGCTAGCGGCACTATCATATACGTGAGCCAAAAGGCGCAAACGGTCCCGGGCCAGGTAAGGTGGCACCCGTGGGAATACCGTGCGTGAGGCCGCAAAGTGATATGATGTGTTACATGCTAGATCGGTGTGACTTAGGATCGGGGTCCTGACAAGTGTTATTGAGATATGAGTCGGAGCAGCATTGGGGTCGGTCGGGTGGATTTGAATCGGCTTGGTCTCACCGGACGACTGAAACGCTGATTCGGTAGCAGGCTTCTTGGCTCGCAACAAATCACTCGGAACTGCAGTTTTCTGGTATTCCTGCAGCTCTACCACTGCCATCTGAGCATCGGTGATCTTTGAGCCCTTCTGAAAGCACTCTTCTGCCTTTTTCCGATTGCCAGTGATGGTGATCACCACTTTGGGACCAGGCATCTTCAGTTTGAGGTACACGTAACATGGTCGAGCCATGAATTGTGCATAAGCTGGCCTTCCTAGAATGGCGTGATAAGCACTCTGGAAATCCACAACTTCAAATGTTAACTTTTCTTTGCGGAAATGCTTTGAATCGCCGAAAACCACATCAAGAGCAATTTGGCCGAGTGACTCAGCTTTGTTTCCAGGAATGACTCCATGGAAACTCATGTTGCTAGAACTGAGTCTGGACATCAGAATGCCCATTCCCTTTAGCGTCTCCGCATACAATATATTCAATCCACTGCCACCATCCATCAGAACCTTAGTTAGTCGACTGCCTTCGATGACTGGGTCGACCACCAAAGCTTGCCTCCCAGGGGTGGCTATGTGTGTCGGGTGATCAGCTTGGTCGAATGTAATGGCGGTCTGAGACCATTTCAGATAGCTGGGTGTCGCCGGAGCAACCATATTCACCTCACAGTTGATAACTTACAGTCGACTTTTGCTCTCCACATCAACAAAAATCATCAGGGTGGAATTACATGGGGGTAACCTTCATCACTATCCTCTTTGTCCTCAACCTTGTCCGACTCCTTTTCCTTATCCTTGGACTGTTTTCCTTGAAACTGCTAGATTAAGAGCCGGCACTGGCGAGTGGTATGTTTCGGGTAAATAAATTACCCTCTTCGTCTTTCTTCGTGTGGATGTGGCATGGCAAATCCATCACGTCGTTTCCTTCCTTATCCTTCACCTTCTTGGGGTTCCAGGATCCTTTGGGCATCCCTTTGAACTTGCCCTGAGTCACGGCTAGGGCTTCTCCACGAGCAGCTGGCTCGGCTTTCCGCTTCTGCTTCCGACTAGAGTTCCCTTTTTCCGACTGGCTCCGCTTGTACTTGCCACTCCGTAGTCGATCCTCTTCTTACCCATTGGCATATTTGGTGGCAATCTCCATCATTCGACTTAGGGTCATGTCTCTGGTCCGACCAAACTTCAAACTCAACTCTCTGTTCTTAACGCCTTCCTTGAAGGCACATACTGCTTGGTGATCAGATACATTCTCCACTGTATGATGCAACGTGATCCACCTCTGGATGTAATCTCTCAACGTCTCATTTGACTTTTGCACGCAGACTTGCAGCTCGGTCAAACCTGCTGGTCGCTTGCAAGTTCCTTCAAATGTCCTGACAAACACTCGGGCAAGATCCTCCCAAGTGTAAATGGTGCTAGGTGCCAATTGATTCAGCCAGGCTCTGGCCGAGCCCTCCGGCATAAGCGGTAGGTGTTTCATGGCCACTTCATCATTGCCACCAAAAATTTGAACAGCCACTCGGTAGTCCTCATGCCAAGTATCGGGCTTGGACTCACCGGTGAACTTACTCACCCCAGCCGCCAACCTAAAGTTGGGAGGGATCACTGCGGCTATGATGGCTCTGCTAAAACACTCTGGTCCTGAAACATGAAGCCTGCTGCTGGTGGGCACATCTCTGTCATGGCCTTCACGGTCAGCTCTATTCCGGTCGACCAGACCTTGCACGATAATGGATCTCGCATCAAAGCCTGGTTCCCTGGGGTCGACCGGATCTCTTCGCCCAACACTGTGCTGGCGTCTGTCATCTTGTTGCCGAGGGGCGTAAGACCCACCCCTTGGGGGAGGAGTGGGCACTCGACGCTGCTCATTGCGATCGAATCGGTCATCATATTGATCACGTCGCCCATGTCCCTCACGCCGTGGAGGCGATCTTGGGCTATGAGCCGACTAAACTGTATTCGCAGCGACGGATCGACTGTGAATTCCATTTCATCACTGTGACACAGCAGAATTCTGATCTCCTGCTGCTCAGAGCAAATCTTGGATCTGCATCAGGCCTCTACCAGCCTCTGACTGAGAGGGCTGAATTGACTCTGCTATACAGGCTGCAGCTGCTAGATTCTGAATTGGGGTTCGATATACCTGAGTCGGCGGCGGAAAGAGTTGACGTCGACTGGAGTCTGGTACTCGTTGCCGTGCACGCTCGTCGAGTGCTCGCTGGAGGTTCTCCAGTCGAGTGCGCTCAGCCAAGTTGGCCAAACGCGCATCCTCCAAGGCACGAGCCTCGGGGGTTTCTCCTATGATGGGAGTATGCAGAGCATCCATATTCCGGCAGCGAAGATCTTCTCTTTGCAGAGAAGTGAGTGGCTCAGCTTGATACTCCTCATGGACCTGAGCGGGGTCGCCTCCGTCGTTCGCTCCGTCGGCGCAAGGGAAGTCGGGAGGACTACGAGGTCCATTGACCATCAGGACCTCCACCGCTGGATCACTATTGTCGCATTCGGATGCAGTCTCTACGGAGCCAGTCAACAGATCGAACAGGCCGTAGAGAGATTCGCCGGGCTCGATCACCGCGACTTGGGTGGTGGCCGACTGGCGAGCCACTGCGTGTCTCACCCACCGCTGAAGCCTCGACCAACCAGAGCGCTTGCGTTGGCGGGAGACAGGGAGGGAAGACGACATAGGGGTCGACCGATACGGAGCCGACGGTTGCCGCAGCAGGACGCCGCGGACACACGCGCGAAAGTGCATGGCCCCGCGGACGGGAAGCGCGTCGATGTCGAGTGGAGCCTCTTGGAGCCAAGCGGAGTCGTCGGTGATGAACGTGAGCGCGCCGAGACGGATCTCGTGGCCCTCGACCAGAACTCCGCCAGAAACCATGATGAAGGCGATCAGAACAATTGCAACTTCTCCAATAAGTCGCTAAGACACCTGCCCCAAGGTGGGCACCAACTGTCGTGGTACTAAGTCTGACAGTAGAATAGGGGGTAGGTATGGAGAGGCAAGATCTTAGCTATGGAGTAGTTGTATACGCAAGAGATTTACGAGTTCAGGCCCTTATCGGTGGAAGTAACAGCCCTACGTCTCGGAGCCCGGAGGCGGTCGACTGGATTATATGCATATGAGTTACAGGGGTGCGAACCCTTCTGCCAGTGGAGGGGGTGGCTTATATAGAGGATGCCAAGACCCCAGCCAGCCCACGTAGCGGAGGCTTTAAAGTACATTAAGGCCTGACGTTACTGGTAACGCCTTACATAAAGTGTCATCATGACCATAAAGACTACTTAATTACAGACCGTTTGGATACAAAGTGGCTCTTGAACTCCTGGTGGTCGAGTGAGTCTTCATGGTTGAGTGTCTTCAAGTCCGTCGAGTGAAATCTCTCTAGGTCGACTGGAAGACGGTTTCTTCTAAAGATGTCCTTGGGGAGGGTACCTTGGACAGGTCCATGACCCTACCCTAGGTACAAGACTTCATCAGGCCACGTGTTTGACTTGCCATTATCATTTTAACTGTGGCGCTACGCCCGGCGTGAGTCTCCTGGTTCCTGACCACCTACATACAGGTGCCTCTCCCAATGCTGCACCATGTAGTAGAGGCTGGCTCTTGCATGAGAGCCCACTTCTCCACTTTTCCTTGCCTCTCTTTCCTCCACATATGCAAAAATGCCATGTAAAGCGCACTATTGTACTTAGGTTGGTCGTAATGGAGAGTATCATATACTAGTATCATGCATATTATACTTCTGTATGATACTACATCCGTAATGCATAGTATCATGTGTTGGTATCATAGGATTGTTTATTTATTATCATGCATGACACATAGTAGCACATCATTTAATATGATACAATATCATATTATGATACTCAACTCTCTCTTTTCTTCATTTAATTCGACGTCACCTCATCAAGATTGCATAGTTGGCATGCATGATACTACCTATGATACTCCCATTACAAGCAGCCTTACTTGCTCCTACAGGTGCTAAGCTTGCCACATAGGCATAAAGTCTGATGTGGCAAGTTAATCAAGAAGAGAGAGACTAGTTTGGTGACCCAAGGAAGAAATGGTGCTAAGCGCGTGTACCTCTATAGATAATTAAATGAAGCAAAATTAGCAACAAAAAACTAATAAGCACACCATTTCATTGGAAGAGGTCACTCCTTGGCAAATTCTATAAATACAAGTACTCCTTGTGTCCCATAATATAAGAACGTTTTTGGCACTACACTAGTGTCAAAAACATTCTTATATTATGGGACAGAGGGAGTACGAAAAAAGAGATAGAGAGAAGTAAAAAAACACTTATAGCCAACCTTATATCTAACCTTGTTGTAGTATGAGTGACTAAGTGATGACTATGTATGATATGCCAACATCAGATAGCCTAACACACCGTGTTAAATCTCCAAGGGAGCGACCGCGCGAGCGACGCGGCGGTCGTGGTAGGCGCGACCATGATATGGGCTGCCGGCAGCCCTAGGATCTGAGATCAAACGGTCGCATGCTAAGTTGCAGAAAATTTGCAAAATAACCCTCCAGGATAGGATATTCACCCATAGGTCTAGAATCACGCCATGCAACTGTTCGATCTCAGATCCAAGGGCTCTCGGAAGCTCGTATCATGGGAGAATGGAAAGCCACTACCCTGCCATTCGCACGCTGGCAGTTCGCTCCTACTCGTCCCCGCACGTCCTTTAATACTACGGCGGTTTGCTCCTAGTCGTCCCGTCCTTTCACATTACGATAGTTTCACTAATCCTAACCCTCCTCCCAAATCCATGGCGTCCCAAATCTCCATGATCGACGATGAGTACAAGGTTAGAACCATCACCGGTGATGAGTTCGACGTCATCTACACCCATTCTTCCGCGACGGTGAAAGGATGCCTTTCTCATTTCAGACGCATGTTCAAAACTCAGATGATGAGTGGGTCGTTGGGCTAGATGTTGAGTACACCACTGTCCTGGGACGAGAGAAGGATCTAAAGGACGCAGAGAGGAAGAAGCCCGCCGTGATCCAGGTTTGCGTGCATGACTTATGCTTGGTCTACCACATATGCCATGCCGATGTTGAATGTCTGTATTTTAAGGACTTCTTCGATAGCAACCTAGTCAAATTCGTTATTGTAGACTTTACGAACGACAAAGAAGTCCTTGGTCGGATAGGCCTCGTTGTAGGTAACCCCTTCAACCTCCAAAGTAATGGGTTGGTGTCCTCTCGTCAACCTTCCATGATGACCCTGGCAGGAGCCATGGTTCATCCTTCATATCGTAAACTGGAGAAACCTCCATACACGTTTCATCGTTATGCATGGCAGCAGAATATACTAGATATAGACGACATCCACTACGCTACAATGGATGGCTACCTTTGTTTCAATATCTACAAGGGTTGGATGAAGAGCAAGAGCCAATAAGTATCAGCCAAGAGGAAGAGGGACAAGGACGATGTCGAGAATGTGGACGAGGACTCCGAGTAAGGTGGTAGTGTCGTTGCTCATGGTGGTTCTAATGCAGTGTCTAACGGAGTAGTTGCAAAGTTTAATTTCAGGTGTGCTTAGCTTAATTTGAGGGGTGTGTTGTGCTGAGCCCCTAGCAGAACTATGTTATCTTTCTTCTCGTTACTTTAACTCTTCAGTATGTACATACTAGTATTTCTTACATTTCGTATTTTAGTTGGTATAGTACTACCACTTGTTTCTTCACATTATATACATACAATATATATGGCCAACATCATATAGCCAGCAGTTTAGTTGTCAAAGAATTTCAGGGTGCTTAGTTTTGTCAAAGAATTCCAGGATGCTTAGTTTTATTTGAGGGGTTGGCTGTGCTGGACACCATTATTGTGACTAGCCTTTTTAATAGTACTATATGCATAATTTGGCGACGAGCACTCTCTACATGTACCACCTTTTTTTAATTTCAAGTTTTGCTCCATGGCAGAATCCATCGATACTACTATTGTACAAAAGTATACATTTTTTATGCTTGGTCGGTTTAACGACAGGCGAGGGCCTTTGTGATTTGACGCCTCATTACTGCTGGAAGGTGGGGCCTTGTGATTTGACTGCTCATTTAAATGCGCCGACGACCTGAGGAGGAGCAAAGAACCATGCAGTATACTCAAGTTTTCCACTGGAGTAGTACTACGACGGAGGAGCACGAAACATGGCAGCCCAGTGCCGCATGGCGATAAAAAATGATCTAATTTACTAGTCATCTCATTGTTAGCATTGTTCTATTCATTCCCTCAAAAAAAGCATTGTTCTATTCATGCGTCCAGAGAACGTGACACATGCGGTGAAACACCCGAAGCAAAAGATGAAACACAGGAGCAAAAGAAGAAGGAAGATTATCACCCTAAATGATCTAATTCGCCGCGGAATCGTAACTGCTGCTTCATCACCTCCACGACCTCCATCTCCTTGTGCGTCTCCTCTGCCAACTTCTTCATTCTGTCCATGACGCGGGATTTATCGATGCGAGCCTTCATCATCTGTTCCACCGCCGCATTATGTACCTTGACAACAGCTGGGTGCTCGATGTGGAGCTTCGCCAACTCCTCCTTCTGTTCCATGATGAGGGCCTGCAGCATCTTCATTGAGGAACTACTATTCTCATGCAGCTTCTTCCAGCCGGCGTACTTCTCCTTCAACAGGTCGATCTCGTGGCAGAGCTTCACCTTGTCCTCCCGAAGTCGCAGGATTTCGCCGGTCACCTTCTTCTCCGAGGCAATGCTCTTCTTCAGCAGCATCACCAAGCTGGCGGTCAACTCCCCCTGCTTATTGAGCTCAGCGAGCATGTCGTCGAGGCTCTCCTTCAGCAGCTCCACCAAGCCTTGGATGAACTCCTTCTGCTTATTGAGGTGCTTATTGAGCTGATCTGGCTTGCCGTCGAGGGATAACGTCTCCAGCGCCGCCGGCTCGGCATGTTCGCCTCCGCGGCTAGGGCGCTCCTGGGAGCCATCACCTGCCCGTGAGAGATCTTTCAAGGTCTCTATGTGGCGGCGAGCCCTCTTTTATTTCCACAGCCTTGGTTGCCGCTCCCTTGTTACGAGTAGTTCTTGACCTAGAGCTCTGCTGACCGACCATGGCAAGGACGGACGAAGAAGAAGCACTTATGAGGAGGAAAGGTAGAGTAATTTTCGGTTAGGTAGTTCACCTTTTTATAACCTAAGTACTAGCACGGGTACCAATACCTGCATAGTGGGAACACGTTCAGGTTTGTTACGTACTAACAGGTGTGAGCAGGCTTTCGACTGGGATGGGAACAAGGTAAAGATTAATTGATGGTTTTGGTTTCGAGGCCCGAAACGGCGCCCGATGAGTTTAGTGGAACATAAATTCAAGTAGACTACACTGCTCAAATGCGTAAATATTATGTTACTGTCAAGCATTGTCACAAAATACGAAGGAGACCAATGGAAGTACTACTAGCAACCCATGATTTAACTAATCGCATGCGCGCAATGGAGTAGTAATGTCTTTCTGCCTTCCTCACGTCCACTCAATTTGCATGTGCTGTATTAATTGACCATCAATAAAGTGAACGATTTTACACGTGTCAAATTATCACATGGGGTGGATCTTGGTACAAAATTGTGTCCGCCCGTGTACCCACGTGTGCGTGCGAGGGAATGAGTGCATGCGTGGCATGTGTCGGGGATATACCCCGCGGTATAAACCGCCGGATGTATGACCTGGCTAGAGTTTGGAGATTAACTGGCGACCCACTTGGACCTGGCGGTTTATGATTCATTGATAATCCGGCAGGCGGGTCAGAGGAGCGACAAGACCCGGTGGCCCAAAGGGCGGTTTATGGAAGGCCGGATCACGTTGTGGTGGGCCGGTTTAAGAAAAAAAGCATAAGGAATATTCTCCTATAAAGGAAGCAAGACTAGGACTCCACTTGTAATAGAGGAATAGTCATGTAAAGCGCCCCTTCAACATATATAAGGAGGGGCAGGGCTCCCCAAAGAGGGACAAGAAGCAAGAAAAATTTTCTAGGGTTAGACACAAATAGAGGAGAGCCGGTTTACGGCGACTCCCTCGTGATGATAATGAGATCTAGTCTCAAACAACATGGAGGGTTGTTACCGGATGATGTTTGCCAGGGCCCGAAGCTGTCTAAACCCTTGTCTTGTGTTGCGTCTCTCGATTCCGCTCAACCCCTCTCAAGCTTCCACATAGATGCGTTGGCCTCACGACTAAGTCCTCACACTAAGGACATTTGACATGTTAATTCCACGACAGTTGGCACCCACCGTGGGGCTGGCGCACGGTGGTGTTGAGTTGTTGGAGGGATCTATCTCAGGGATTGAGATACTCGTGATTGACCGGAAGAAAAAAGAGCCGGCACGAAACGATCGCATGAGCCACCGGACAACCATAAGCAGAGTCGGGGAATTTATTGAAATTATGGTTAACTTTGGAGCTGACAGATACAGATTTGAAGACGAGAGATTAGATTTGCTGTTGTGTGTGCCTCCATGTCCGTGCAGTTTCGCCGAGTCCGAGACGATGTCTGCCGCACGGGTGATTTATCAACGACGCCGTTACCCAAGACCGAGAGGGAGTTGATCTGCTGTACCTACACATACAAATCGCCCGAGCTGCAGCCTTTTTTAACCGAGACCAACACGTGTCCTCGTATTTTTCTCTGCTGGATCATCTATCCGAACCAGCCATTGTACGCCACTACCGGCCAGAAGCTTCGCCACGTCTCCCCATCCACTTACAGCTTCAAGTCCCAAGAGAGTCGCCGCAGAGATCCAAGGGATGAAGAAACAATCATTATATGCGGAGATTGACTGAGGACTAGCAGGCAACAATTGAAAGCGAGGATTGATGGATATGCTATTCCACGTGAAGCTTGGTGCTAGTGCCAGTTATATTAAATATTCTGTCCAAATCAAGATTTGCCGAAATTAGACGTGCATCAGTGGGGCTGTCTTTTTCGTATGACTATGTCCAACTTTATCCAATACCAGTATCCGCGTTCATCCGGAAAATAAGTCAGGTGCTATTTGCTCTCAGTATTTTTAGCACGTATCAATTCTTTTGAGAACAATTACTCTGTTTTTTAATAAATTTTATGCAGGACGGCTATTAAAATAAAAAGGGGTGGTATTACACTGCGGAGGCACGTTCGGCTGTGCCGCGCAGCTTCACGGACACGCGTATCGCGGTCCGGTTTACATCCATGCGCCGGCCGACTCGCCCGTCCGCACCGCCTTACAAACGCCACGGACAACTCGCCTGTCCGCACTAGCTTACAAACGTCGCGGCCGATTCACCCGTCCGCACCGGTTTACCACGCCACAGCCGGTTCACCGGTTAGCGATTTCAACTTCACCTAGCGATCATCAATTTCATGGCGGATTATTTCCGGCCTGGCACATTAGGTGATATCCATCTAAAATATATTTTATTGGTACATATTATAGAGCGGTTTATCTTTGTCTTGGTCTGCAACATTGTTGAAGCAGGACAATTGTTCACTACATCAAAGTGATGTGGTTAACTCGCCCGTCCGCGCCGGTTTACAACACCGCGGCGGTTCATCTGTTTGAGCCACCTCTGATGCTGAGGTCATCTTTTCCGTCCCCTTCTCACGGCCTGGTATGCATGAGCTGTTTATTGAGTATGAGCAAGTCACAGCTTGGGTAACCCGATTTTCTTTCAACAAAATGGAGGCAAATTATCATATACTATCAACCACCGTCTGCACTGGTTGGCTCAATAGGCAGGCGTAAGAGTCGCCACCACAATAGTTTGATTAACTTCAAATCGTCAGTTGGAAGGAACCATTGGCCGAGTTGCTGACACGGCTCATACGGGACCATTTATAACCCGCCGCAGTCACCTCAACCTTTTGTGGATTTACATCGTGTTATCAACACCAATGATATACAAGTTATGCCGGTTTATATCACGATCAAATATGGGGAGTCTCAAGCCAACTCCTCGAGTCACCTTTGAGACTCGGGGGCTACTGTTATATTCATGAAAATTTAAAAGCCGTCAGAAAATATCCGGCTTAGAAAGTATATGACAGTTACAAACTCCCAATTCAATGAAGAAGTTCCGGGTCATCAGAAAGGATTCCGGTTCAAGAGACATCTCTCTTTCATAAAGCATTGAAGCTCTCAAATAACCTGTTTAAAATCCGGCGCAAAGGAAGTCAGTATCACTGAAGCTCTCAAATATCCGGTTTATAATCCGGTTCAAGGGAAAACTGTCTCCCACAAAGCTCTGAAGCTCTCAAATCCGGTTTAAAAATGTCCAGTTCAAAAAGGAATTAACTTCTCGCAAGTTCAAGTTTAAAGGCCGTCGGAAAATTTCCGGCTGAAAATGAAGATTCCGGTTTAAAATCCGACTCAAGGGAAAGATGTCTCCCACAATGCTTTGAAGCTCTCAATATCCGGTTCAAAATCCTGGTTCAAGAACAATTTATTTCTTGCAGAAAGTTAAAAGTTGCCGAAGAGGACCTACTGCCATGATCACTACGGAAAACAAATAATTTGCCGTCAGGAGGCGTCTTTGCCGTCTGCTTTTCATCGGGCCAGACGGCAAAGACAAGGTGTGTCGTCTGCTGCTAACGGCAAAGAAATACTGACGGCAAAATAGACTTTGCCGTCTGCCAAATGAAAAACAAACGCCAAACTGCTCACTTTGCCATCTACCAAAACAATAACAGATGGCATAGACTTTGCCGTCTGTTAATTTGTTCTGCAGACGGCAAAGTTAGATGTTTGCCGTCTGTATTTACTTTGTAGATGTTTGGCAAGATCCAAAACACACATCTCCATCCACCGTATGAATCGGACACATGCACCAACCCACTGACAAGTCAGGGGCCCACCCACGAGGCTTGCCCCGACTCACCTGAGCCCCACGCGCCCATCTCCTTTCTCTCTCCTTATCCCCTCAGCGCTCTTTCCTCCCTGAGCAGTCCTACGCCGTAGAGCAGAGCCCCGCCGCCGGCCAGCTTTCTCCCCTCTCCTGCAACTCCTCTCTACTGCTACTCTCTACGTCTCCCCCAAGCATAGCCCCGCCGCCAGCCAGCTCCTTCCTATCTCCTCCTTCCTCCTCTCTCCCAGCGCCCGCCCGCTCGCCCCACGCCCCCGAGCAGCCGCACGCCGCCAGCCAGCTTCCTCCTCTCTCCTACTCCTTTCTACATCTCCCCCGAGCAGAGCCCCGCCGCGGGCCAACTCCCTCCTATCTACTACTTCCTCCTCTCTCCCAGCGCCCGCCCGCTCGCCCCACGCCCCGGAGCAGCCGCACGCCGCCAGCCAGCTTCCTCCTCTCTCCTACTCCTTTCTACATCTCCCCCGAGCAGAGCCCCGCCGCGGGCCAACTCCCTCCTATCTACTACTTCCTCCTCTCTCCCAGCGCCCGCCCACCCATCCCGTGCCCCCGAGCAGCCGCACGCAGCCGGCCAGCACTCTCCGCGCCCGTTGCTCGTCCGTCCGGCGCGTGAAGCTCCTCCGTCGCTGCCGCGTGTAACTCCACTGCCACGGCGTGAAGCTCCTCTGTCTCCGCCGCGTGAAGCTCCTCCGTCGTCGCGCGTGAAGCGCCGCCACCTCGCTAACGCTGCGTGAAGCTCCACCCTCCTCCCACGGCTCCTCCTCCATCCTGCAACAGGGCATGACCGGACCTTGACCATGACGACACGCGACGCGGCCCTCTCAGTGCTGTTGGGCGAGCAGCTCAGTCCCGGCGAGCTCCGCCTCAATCTGATTTAGTTCGAGGACGGCTGTTGGGCGAGATGCTCTGCTTCGGCGTCTTTTTTTTAAAAAAAGAAAAAACAATCTTTGTCGTTTGTAGTTTAATCTGACTTACGGCAAAGCACATTTTTGACTGAAGGCAAATAATGCGTTCTTTGCCTTCTGCTATTTTTTGGCAGACGGCAATTTCACAGATTGGCTCACGGCAAAATCTTTGTCGTTTGTTCGACGAAAAGCTGACGGCAAAGTTTTCTTTGCTGACTTATCTTTGCCGTCTGACTTTGCCGTCTGCTTCCTGACGGCAAACTCTTTGCCGTCTGGATTTAGGTCTTTGCCGTCTGTAATCCACAGACGGCAAATTACTTGTTTCCTGTAGTGGATGCACGGTTCAAACATGGGTACCCTGCCTTATTGATTTATCATATTATTAATCACTTGGGGGCTTCCTGTTCAAACATAGGTGTATTCACAAAGAGAACATAGAGTTACTACCCTCTTGATACAGCTATCCAGCCAATATTATTATAAGGGTCCAAAGAGAGTTTGTTGCACAGCACAACTGAAACATAGGCACCCGGCGAGTATAGATCAAAAATATAGCACATGTGGGCTTCAGCTGACAAAGCGGAGTTCTGTCCATTAATCCGGCTAGCATGCCACAATACAGCTTGGGAGCTTCACACCCAAGGGGCCAAAGAGTGTATTGTTGCTAAAAGCATAACTCAAACATAGGCACCCATTGAGCACAACTCACAAACTTACTTGGGGGCTCTTTGTGTAAACTAACAAAGAGTCTGAAAGCACCATTGTAACCGGGTATCGACCCACGACTTGGAAGCCTGGTGTATTCACCTAAAACCCCGGCTTAACCTGCCTTCATCAAGTAAGCCACGCCTATCCAGGTAATCCTGGTATGACCCGTCGAACGTTTGACAGTTACTCTCATTTAGACCCTGAACTTGTCAAAATTAAAACGACGATTGGTTAGTTGGAGGCCCATCTTAAAAGGCTTTGTCAAATGGTTTAACACAGCGGCCTGGCAGCCCACGAAAAGCCTCGAATTTGGGCCTGGCAGCCCTTGAAAATCCTCAACTACAAGTTTTATTTGATTTTGTTTTTGCAAAGTTTCATCTCTTTTGATAAAGTTCTAAGTTAAACCGGTGTCTACTGGCTCGGCCAGACCATATGTCATTACATCAACTCGGTGATTCTTAACCCGGCATGGCTTACAGTTATCAGCTGTTAGCACATAATCCATTATGAACTGGCATCTGTTAATCTGGTCTGGCATTGACTACAAGTTGCCAGGATGATCATTTGGTGTTTATTACAATCCGACACGGTTTTATTACAAACATGCAAAATATGAGGGGAGTTATCATACTCAAGATTTGGGTTATCACCCTTACTACAAAAAGTTGGTAAACCAATGATGTAATTCAATGTCATAGGTATGATATATTTCATATTTGATTATTCTTAAGTGCAGCCTTGGTTATAAACCCGGGTTAGATGTTGGGCATTATGACCCGTCCGGTGGTAAACCACCAGGACACTTTAGACTTGTTGTTTGCAGAAACAGGTTGAATACAACATGATTATAAATCACTGGCGTTTATTAACCCGGTCTGGCTTTAAGATGATAAGTCGCCAGTATATGATGAGAAATTATCCGGTGTTTGCTAACCCGGCCTGGCTTTGGACTATAAGTCGCCAGTATATATTTGGATGGCGCCATTGGAATCATGCGCTCATAAATCATTGGATTATATTATTCAAATCTTCAAATAGCCAACATGGCTGGATTTTATTATGGTTATCAGTAAACTAGTATTATGATTAAGGTTTTCAAAGTCGCTTTAGCGCAATGGCTATTATATTATCAATGGATATTATTTATTCTACAATTGAAGTAATAGTCCCGAGTTGCTGCAGGCTTACAACCCGGGACTTGGCGGCTACATTATTTAAGTTGAGATTATATCAAATATGCAAGTTTCATGTCGCTGCAAGCATGCACCATAACAGTTGGGGGCTAATGCAAAGTCATTGTTTGCTCACCTTATTGAAGACCCGACTCATCAGATCGTAATGAGCCGGCCCTTGGGGACTACCAATTTCTCCTATCAACAATTCAAGGTACAAAGCTTTTTATTCATTATATTGAAGGGTCCACTGCTCAGTTGGTAAAGCACAAGGCTCTTAACCTTGTGGACATGGATTCAAGCCCATGATGGGGGTTACATCATATGATGTTATTTTCATTGAAGTATATATCAAGTCCCAGCTCAATATTATCTTACTGAGCCGGTCCTTGGGGGCTACACATCATTGCTCAAATCTACATGATTATATTTACAAAGTCCCTGCTCATTATTGCATAAATGACCCGGCCCTTGGGGGCTACACTAGTTGAAGTTTTATGAGTATAAGGCAATTTCAAGTCCCAGGTTGCTGCAAGCATGACAACCCGGCACTTGGGGGCTACATATATGGAGTATTCAGTTTTTACTAGTGACTGGGATGAACAACATGGATTTCTTCAAAGTGGCAGTAATTATATGGAAACAAGTCTTAAATCATAACTTTGCTCTACTCAAGACTTGGGGGCTACAAGTATTATGCATGTAAAGGAGGAACGTCTTCGAATTATCAGTTTTGAGCAAATCAGGTAGATCAATTACATGACGCGGTGTCAACAAGCAATTATGACCTGGCATCGTCTGTTTTATAACCGGACAATGGTGGTAATCATAAACCGGCAAGTTCTACATCTTCAAGCCGGCTGGATATCAATTGAATATTTGAAGACCAATATTTTTGTCAAGTCAGAGCATTGAAGGCCGAATCAAATGGATTCTTTATTTACAATATTTCTTCTACAAAAAAATTTGACTATGAAGTTGGTGTACTGACCCGGATTTTCTACAAGGAAGAAATAACAAGGATTTAAGGATAATCAAGTGTCGGTTTATAAGAATATCCAAGCCGGAGCACAACCCGACAAATTTATTCTTGTGTTTATGTTGCAGATCAGTTTAACATGGATGAATCCAAATTAAGCCGGGGGCTAATGTCGGGGATATACCCTGCGGTATAAACCGCTGGATGTATGACCCGGCTAGAGTTTGGTGATTCACTGGCGACCCACTTGGACCTGGCGGTCTATGATTCATTGGTAATCCGGCAGGCGGGTCAGAGGAGCGACAAGACCTGGTGGCCCAAAGGGTGGTTTATGGAAGGCCGAATCACGTTATGGTGGGCCGATTTAAGAAAAAGGCATAACGAATATTCTCCTATAAAGGAAGCAAGACTAGGACTCCACTTGTAATAGAGTAGTCCTAATCCAACTAGGAATAGTCATGTAAACCACCCCTTCAACATATATAAGGAGGGGCAGGGCTCCCCAAAGAGGGACAAGAAGCAAGAAACATTCTCTAGGGTTAGACACAAATATAGGAGAGTCGGTTTACAGCGACTCCCTCGTGATGATAATGAGATCTAGCCTCAAACATCATGTAGGGTTGTTACCGGATGATGTTTCCCGGGGCCCGAAGCTGTTTAAACCCTTGTCTTGTGTTGCGTATCTCGATTCCTCTCAACCCGTCTCAAGATTCCACATAGATGCATTGGCCTCGCGACTAAGTCCTCACACTAAGGACATCTGACGTGTTAATTCCACGACAGCATGCGTGCACATCTTCACTTCGTGCATGTACCCATAGCATGGCTCACGGAGGACGAGTACATTCTTCTGGAATCAGCAGCATGTCACTGTGATCAATCCACACAAGGAGGTCGCGACAACGCCTCCACATGTGCCACGTAGCTTCATGAATGTAGCGTGCCATTGGAATTCTAATTTAC
The DNA here is from genome assembly GCF_018294505.1 of Triticum aestivum. Lineage (NCBI taxonomy): Eukaryota > Viridiplantae > Streptophyta > Magnoliopsida > Poales > Poaceae > Triticum > Triticum aestivum. The sequence goes on from NC_057801.1 coordinate 774,758,088, forward strand.
GTGTTTTGCACATACTCGAAGTACTAGTAAGCTCTGGGTCATATATGCCTGATGTAGACCTTCCTTTAATTCTTATAGTTCATCTCATTCAAAATCAATTAGTTTTTATAAAAAAGCTAGGGCCTCTTGGATTCGTAGGATTTCCAGAAGGCGGGAATAGGAAAAACATGGGATTATAGTGAAATGTCGTCTTGAATCCTACAGGATTGTAAGAGTGTTTGATTGTACATAGAAAAAACGCAGAATTCTTTCAAAGAAGTTTGACTGGAAGGGATGTTTCCTATGAAATCTAGTGCAAATGAATCATATGGAAAAATTCCTATGGTTTACAATCCTACGAATCAAACAACCAAGATAGGAAAAAATCCTAAGGATTAGAATCCTCCAAAATTCCTTTGAGAATCCTTTTAATCAAAGAATCCCTTAATCTATTTTATGATCCATGGAATTGTGCATTGTAAAGCATGAAGTAAAAACAAATAATGGCAATTCAACTAGAAAAAAAGTTTGGGCAGTTATGATACGAAAGATTCTAGAACAAAAGAGAACCACTGTTGTTTTGAGGTTTGTGCATTATGCTTAAGTTCAACCATGGAGTCTGCTAGATTGTACATGTGGCAAAATCCGGTGGGGGCTAGAAGATGGTGCGAGGGGGCCGAGTGGAGGGAGACTATGAAGGAATGCACAAGTGCGAGATCGATATTTAGAGAGAGGGGGCGAGAATGTGCGATGTTGCGTGCAGTGGCAGAGCCATGAAAAAGAAATGAGCTAGGGGGCCAAGCATTGCTAATCCTTTACGAGGAGGGTCAATTCATGAACTTAAACCATTTTTAGCAGCAATTGTCTAATGATCACATTCATATTAGCCTCGATATATAGTGATGTTAGGGGGGGGGGGCCTTACTGCCCCCTGTCTTCGCCATTGTGCGTGCGATTGAGATATGAAGCGGAAGGCATGGATGATGAGAGGGGGACATTGGATATATAATTAATGTGGGTGTATTACCTATATATGTTAATCCTATATAGAGAGGTATAGATTGATCGATGTGGACGTGGGAAAGAGGGTGAGACCTCACTAGATATATCGATTGATCGGTTTGTGTGGAAAACTATGAAAGACCTAGCTATATACACACATACATAGAGGAACATCGATCGTTGCGCAAGCACGCGTGAGAGATAAAGAATACCCGATATGATGGAGAGGGGAATGTGTGTGGGTGTGTGCCTTCATGGGAGACCGACCTGAAGAAAAAGATTGCATGTGTGTGATGGATTATGCCGACTGGTAGTGTGTGTGAATGCATGCACGAGAGGAAGTTAGTGGTACAACTATAAAGAGAAGACGACTATGTGGGTGTAAAAGACTAGGTGAGGTCATAATCAATGTAAAATTGAATTCAAATATTAGAATAAGAGATCCTGATGTTTGAAACCCATGCATGCATGAATATAATGGAGATCTGCCCGGTGTGGATTGGAATGTATACACATTGAACAAGGTCAGACTGATTTGAATTTTAGATACCGATGGCAGACATCATTTGGACACGTCGCATCCGTGCATGGACACACTATTCTAATTGGAGATGATGGGTGGCTTTCGCATCACATATCTATATCTATACCCCTATATATATTATATTTTATATTTTTTTATATTGTGTGCGGGTAACTTTAACTTTGAAAGATAGTCGTTGGACAAGGCAAATTCAATGTTCCAAAGATGGCAAATTTGAGCACTACTGGCTGTTGGATATCATCTAGATTCCATCAGATTTTGCCACATGTAAAATCTAGAAGACTCCATGGTTGAACTTAAGCATAATGCACAAACATCAAAGAACAAGCACTTCTTCTTTGTTCTAGAATCTTCCGTATCAGAATTGCCCAAATGTTTTTCTACATGATTTGCCATTATTTGTTTTTACTTTATGTCTTACAACACACAATTCCATGAATCTTAAAATAGATTAGCTTTCTTATAAAAACTAGATGATTTTGAATGAAATGAACTATAAGAATTAACCGAACATCTACATCATGCATATATGACTCAAAGCTTAAATGCTATAATGTGGTAGTTATTCATAATTTGGTTGCTAAATCCCATGCGTGCAATGCACGTGTACCTTACTCTAGTCTAAATGTTGTTTGTGTGTGTGTTGTGCGTGTTGAGGTGTAAATTGTCTTTTTTTGGTACATGTCAAGCTTGTTCTCCCAAAATTTAAAGCCGCGCCTTGTTATGCCGAAAATTCAAGCTAGCGTCTCTGTCTATCGTGCTGCGAAACTCCCGCCTCTTCAACCCGTGCCTTGTTAGCCCGAAATATTTAAGATATATCTTTGTCTCGTTGTGCTCCGACAACTCCCTCCATCTCAACCCGCGCCTTGCTATTCCGAACTTACAACGCGCGTGAAAACTCCCACCTCCTATGAAATCCAGACATGCGAAATGCCCATGGTACCCCTGAACCGAAAGAACTGCCTCAAATTGGTGGGGGTACTTTCATAACTTACCCCACATTTCGGACAAACGCGTCCCTAAGCCATGGTTCCCCACTGCCATCCCATCCGCCCACCCGTTCGTACACCGAGTCTGCGAAAACCCGCGACGAAGCCCCACACCTTGTTTCGTCCGCCACCCAGCCGGAGCCTCTTCCCCGACGATGTCGTCCACAGCAACACCCCGACGTCCCTCATCCATCGTACCGGATGAGGATCCGTCATCGATCTCGTCGTCCCGCCGGATCAGCCACCCCGTCCTCCACCTCCAAGGAGCTTCCCCGATGTTTCTCTTGTCTTTCACGCCACCTCCATTCCCACACTGCCGTCGTCACCTGTACCACCAGAAGAGCATCATCATCACCATTTCCTCGGATGAAGCTGCGGCCTAATCGGCGCCACCAAAGAGGTTGTACACAAATCACCACATTTTCTTCTTGATTCAATCTCACGGTTCTGCCGGCGCTTGGTCCCGAGCCGACACGGCACGCTCCATCCACGGCGGCGCCGCCGGCCACTTCCTCCACGACATCGCTCCCTCCGCGGGGACGTCCACATCAGTAGGAGCTGCTGCTGCTTTAGCTATCGCTCGCGCTGCTGCTCTACTCTTGCTATCGGTCCACAGCCCGGTCTGCTCTTGCTATTTCTCTTGCTCGTGCTGCTGCTCTCGCTCTTGCTCTTGCTTGCGATGCTACTCCGATTTAGCTACACTTCAATCGACTGAATCGACTTTGGGTCAGTCGATATTCAGGGGGTGGGGGGCTTCGCCGGGATGAAGGAAGAACCAGCCGCAGCGGGGAGGGGGGCTCACCAGAGTGGTACCCCACTATCTATCTTAGGGTTCAGGGTGGGGCAGTGGTCACCGGCGGTGGTGGGGTCGTGGCGTGGGGATCGCCGGAGAAAAAGCTCGGCACGGGGTGGGCCTAGAGGGATGGCCGGGGTGGCGGCGGACCGGCGGTGGGGAGTGTTTTCGGGGCGTGCGGGGCAACGCACCGTCGGCTGCGGGCGGTGGCGGGCTGTTGTTTGGCCGGTGGTGGCTGCCAGCTCAGGGGGGTGGAGGTTGAAGATGAACTGCAGGCCCTTGATTTCGTATCCAACGGCTGCAAAATCGACTGACCAGAGATGAAAAAGTCAGTCGACCGATGTGTAGCCTCACCTTGCTAGTGCATTCAGTTTCGACAGCAAAATTCAGTTTCGGCAGTTAAGTTCAGTTTCAACAGTTAAATTCAGTTTCGACAGTTAAATGCAGTTTCGACAGTTAAGTTCAGAGATGAGCGGCTGATGTATTTTACATCTAGCACTTTGTGGTTATGTATTTTGCGTCATGTATTGGAGATGCTATTAGAATTCCACTCAGGTTAACGTTGTCTCTCTTGTCCTGCTTTAGCCTCGGCATCGTACAACTCACCGGAGCTGCTCCAACGATGAAACCCTCCATCACAGCAAAGCAGTACCTCGGGCTCCATCTCCAGACGCCTAAGATCTTCTTCCCCTCCTCCGACAGCCAAGTCAGCTGGAGCATCCTCACCGGCCAACCCAAGCACGCTGAGATCGACATGGCTTTGCCAAAGAGGTTGTACACTTGTTGCATCTCTTTTTTACTCTACATGTTATATATATTGTCCACTGAGCACTCGTAGTAACAGGAAATACGATTATTTTATCCTACTATATGACAAGCAGTGAGGTACCAGGCAACTTAGCTATCCGTGATTCACTCTCTTGAACGCCATCATTATTTATCTCTGCGCATTTGAGCTGTGCATTTGTCGATGGGCCTGGGAGTTCAGCTAGTATGGGAGTGGCCTGGGTCCAAAGTAATAGAAGTAGCACAAAAACATTTTTTAGTGTAGGATTTTCCTTGCTCAAGCCTGCCTACTAGAATCGCTAGTTCTTGAAAGGAAAAGTGAATGAAAAACATAGGAATTGGAAAGTTTCCTATGGTACTACTTTTCATGAATTTGGTGCAAAGGAATGGAACAAAGGAAAACTGTAGGATTTGTTCCTTTAGTGTCTCCTTGAAAGAAAACCGTAGGAATTCTAATTTCCACTTGTCCTCCTTTTCATATTCCTATTCATCAAGCACAAGACTAAGAGATAGTAGCATAATAGCACTATAACTGTACATTTTCTTGTGGTTTGACTTAATCTCACCATGCTTTTTTGCATCCTGTGATCTTCCAATTGTTTTGAATCAAACACCCAGATTGGCAGAAATCCTGTGTTTTTAAATTCTCTGTTTTGCATGTACATTCCTATCCTATTCCTGTCTATTTCCTATCCCTGCATTGTTAGAATCCTCAAATTCAAACAAGCCCTTACTCAATTATGTACAGATATGTGTCAAAGAAAACATTGTGTGGTTTGTCCTTCTCCTGCGACGCTGTGTTCCACCCCAGCTCAGCTGCTCCAATGATGGAAGGGTTCACCACAGCAGGGATCCGCTCTCCAGATTGTCTTTCGGCGCCTCAGATCTTCTTCCCCACCGCCGGCAGCCATGACAACTGCATTACGATCATCAATTGAGCAGATGACCTTGAGGACTACACGGGTCCGCAAGAGAGGTCGCACTCTTCCGTGTCTGGTAACATTATGCATCACTTAATATGATGACATGCTACATTATCATCGTGTTCACCTATTAGACTCTGAGTCAGGTCCAAACTAATGCTGAAACTTGAGTTTTTAAATGGTTGTGGGGTACATATTGGGGCAGCAATCAGTACTATCTGTCTACTATCTGGTTAATCTCGGGTGTCTACTATGAGTTTCATGTTGGGTGCAAACAAACATTAATGGAGCCATTATCTGTATTTTTAAACTAAAGCTATTACCTGCCTGCTATCATTGGTTTTGGGTGTATCCACAGATTGCTACCATCACTCTGGATTTGTGCATGAACTCCTGACATAATCTCACTATGTTTTATTCCTATGCATGCCAGTTATTGTACACAATGGAACTGATCATGTAGAGCAAAAGAGATGAGCCTTGCATGGCAATAAAATTTCATGCAGACGTCGTTCCAAAGGCAGCCCCCTCCACCCATTTCGAATCATAATCAAGAGGAATATAACTGTTCTGAGGGCGATTCGGAAGGAGAAGACCACTCCCACTACTAGGAAAAGGCCTACTAATGGTGCATCGGTTTTGCCTACTAATGGCGCACTACCGGTGCGCCATTACTATCACGCCACTAGTATTTTTTACTAATGGCGCACCACTGGTGCGCCATTAGTATCTGGTATACTAATGGCGCACCACGCAGTGCGCCATTAGTATAGCCCACGGCGTGCCATTAGTATAGCCCACGGTGCGCCATTAGTATTTGGTATACTAATGGCGCACCACATAGAAGTGCGCCATTAGTAACATTTTTTTCAATTTTTTTCAGAAATTCCAAATTTTTTTAATTTTTTTTTCAATTTTTTTTTTCATTTTTTTCTTAATCTCAGGTCACTATGGCTTAATCTCGAGTCAATATGCTTAAATTCAGGTCAAATCGCACTCCATGGTCAAACTTCCCGAAAGGTCACCCATCCTCACACTACTCCAGCCTAAGCATGCTTAACTTCAGAGTTCTATCCAACCCCAGCAACAACTCACTTCACAGGCACTTGTTGATATATCTAGCATATCAATCCTATTATACCTTGTTGATGTCTAGGACTTTGTTCATGTTCATGACTATGATGAAATTTTGAAAAATATTTCAAACTTCCCGGTCATATTACGTATCACTTTTGAAAAACAATTAAAAAAAATTCAAAATCAATTTTTTTTGAAATTTTTTGCCTCTAGATCTTGAAAGCCCCGTAACTTTTTTTTGTTAGGTTTTTGTGGATTTTGAAAATTTTAAATTCGGATGTAACTTTTCGAGTAGATGATTTTTCATATATAAAACTTTTTAATCCGAGTTCGTATGCAAAAGTTATGCCCATTTTACAAATTTCCAGAGAGATTTTGCAAATAAAGTATTAATTTATATTTGTAAATTTTCCCAACAACTAGACCACATATCACATGGGAAACTTATTTTCTTTTATTTTTTTGACATTTTTATCATTTTTTTTATTTTTTCTAAACTAAAAAGGCGGTCCAGGGGGGTGCATTTGGTGGAAGCTGGGCAAACTAGTAATGGCCCACCGTGGGGTGGTGCGCCATTATTAGCTAAACTAGTAATTGCGCACCACACCTACGGTGCGCCATTACTAGTTTTGAAAAAAAATTGATTTTTTTTATTATTTTTTTTGAAAAAAACTTAGTAATGGCGCACCAGTGGACAGTGCGCCATTACTAGTTAAAACTAGTAATGGCGCACTGTCCACAGGTGCGGCATTACTAACATTTTTTTTATTTTTATTTATTTTTCAAAACTACTAATGACGCACGGTGGGTGTGGTGCGCCATTACTATGTCAACTAGTAATGGCACACCACTCCCATGGTGCGCCATTAGTAGTTTTGAAAAAATTAAAAAAAAATTACTAATGGGGCACCGTGGGATGTGGTGCGCCATTAGTATTTGCACACTAATGGCGCACCAACACATGGTGCGCCATTAGTATTTAGTAATGGCGCACCACATGTATAGTGCGCCATTAGTGTCCATCCCATCTATAGCCCTTTTCCTAGTAGTGTCCTATTTACCCCATGAGGTCTTCGCTCCAACTAGGCATGCTGATGTTTGTAATATCGTGCATATGGTGCCTTGCATTGCTTACTGTATACATTATAGATGTCATCTGCTTAGTTTAGACATGCTTTGTGTCAATGCCATATGTTTAGTTTCTTTATCGTATATGTGAATCATGCAATGCCATCTTGTTTAGCCAGGCATCATATATGTGAATTTTGCAATGCCACCCTGGTTAGCCAGTCGTCTTATATGTGAATTATATCATGCCATCATTTTTTTATTACGTGCTAAATTTGTCAACAATTTTAGTATATTCAATTACTCTTCCTGTGCATCAGCCATTCGGCGCGGTCGTGGAAAAATCTGGAGTGGAAACAAGGTCTTAAGAGCAGACAATGCTATCTGACGAAGCGCATGACTTGCTGGTTACGGATAGCTCCTCAGAGGAGGATTCACAGACAGATGACCAGTCATATTTCCCCCCTGAGGTGCATGCTCTAACTTGGCAGGGTTATGTTGCTCATATCATGTGTATGGTATATTGCATTGATATGTCATTTGCTTAGTTTAGACATGCTTTGTGCGAATGCCACCTGTTTAGTGTCTAATTACCATATATGTGAATTATGCAATGCCATCTTGTTGCAAGACATTATATATGTGAATTATGCAATGTTATCTTGTTGCAAGGCATTATGTATGTGAATTATGCAATGCCATGCTGTTTAGACAAGCGTCATATATGTGAATTATATCATGTCGTCCTTTTTTTGTATTTCTCATTGCTTTTGTTGACAATGTTTGTATATTCAACTGCTCTTCCTGTGCATCAGCCATTTGAATTGGTGATGGAGAAATCTGGAGTGAAAACAAGGTCTTCAGAGCAGACAATGCTATCTGCTGAAGCAGATATCTTGCTGGTTACAGATAGCTCTTCAGAGGAGCATTCAGAGGCGGATGACCAGTCCTATTATCCCCCTGAGGTGTATGCTCAAACTTGGCAGGGTTATATTACTCATATCATGCATATGTTGTATTGCAATGCTTAGTTTTTACATCATATACACAATATTGAATGTCATCTCCTTAGTTGACACATCATATATGCGATTTCCCTCTGCTCACTTCCTTAGTATATAAATCATATATTTGAATTATGTCATGCCATGATGTTTACATAGACGACATCATGTATGTGAATTATGGCATGCCAACCCATTTTATAAAGACATAATATAGTTATATCATCTCATCCTGTTTACATAGTCATCATATTTTAAATTATGTCATTCTATCCGTGAATTATATCATGCCCTCATGTTTCCATCGACGACATGCTTGTGATTTATGTCATGCCAACCACTTTAATAGACACATCGTATAGTTATATCATGTCATCCTATTTACAGAGTCATCATATTTTGAAGTATGTCATTCTATCCTGTTTAGTTAGCCATCATACATGTGAAATTGTGTCATGCTATCCTGTTTAATTAGCCATCATATATGTGAAATTATGTTCTGCTATTATGTTTGGTTAGACAACATAAATGTGAATTATTTCATGCCTTGTTTTCTTCCCTACTATCCATTGCACCTGTCTATCTTACAATGTCTGTACATTCAATTACTTTTCTTGTTTATCAGCCATTTCAATTGGAGGGAGTGGCGGCAGTATCTGTGGGAGTAAAACCACGGTCTTCAGAAAAGATCATGCTACCTGTCGATGCAGATAGAACCAAGGTTGTACGTGCCCAAGAACCAATCCCACCACACATAATCCACACTCATGCAGATTGTAACCCTACCCAGTTGGATAGAGAATCAGCTACACCCCCTCTAACCCCAACCCCAGCAGATAGACACCCAGTTCCCATTGACACAGCACTGTCTCCACCACAGAGCACCCAAACACGAGCAATTAGTAAGGAAACTGCAGTGCCCTAAGCACAAGGACCACCACAACGAACCCCAAGTCAACGCTTAAAGCAGAAGAATAATTGTTCTGAGGTCGGGTTCCGTAGCTATGGTTCATACTACTTTGCTCTTGCATCACTGTATTTACTTATACCAACTAATTTCAAATTTGAAGGATGCAACTAAAACTCTAATGGCGCAACAGGTATGTTTTAAACCTGTTTCTTCAACGTGTTTGGTTGTTTGCTGTTGTAACTTGCTCTATGTTGATTTTAGTTTAAATTGAATAAACAGTTATGTTCTCATGCCATGCACATTACAAGTGTTGTTATTGCTGTGTAGTTTCCCACACTTATATTCTGTCTATGCTGCTTTGTCTTAAATAGATATGATTCCAACTGTATCTATCTTGATTTGGCAACATAAACTATAGAATGATATAGACCATACATTGACCATAATACATAGATATATGTTTGTTTCATGTTGTTATGCTGTCCACCTTACTACTGAACTGGTTTACCAAAATGAGTTTCTTATACTACATTGTGAACCTGTGATGTGTTTGTTTGTTTCTCTTTTAGAACGCAGATAAAATATTGGAGGAGAGTACCCCGTTATGCAATGGTAAAGGAAGGAATGCAGATAAGGTTAAAGATAGTGAGACATCCCTGTTGATCTCCAAGAAAGCTGATAAAAACTATATTGAAGACACTGAGACAACCCCAAAGTCCTGTCTTGATGTAGTGTTCGAGTTACTGGCTACTACTGCTGGCACCAGCTCTTCAAACTCATTGCCTGAATTAGTTCGGCTTCTTGAGTCTCAACTCCAAGTTGAAAGACATCGATCGGATGTTATGCGACAAGAAGCCGAAGGACTGAGAAAGTCCCTGCAGAATTCAAATGCATACTTTCTGGTGCAACAGCAAGTGCTGGCGGATTTAAGCTCCAAACAAGAGAAAGTTAATAAGCTTGCTAAGCATCTTGCCAACATTATGTTTACCTAGGATATTGTTTCTTGAGATCTTCTGAAGTGGTTTCAGTTCTGGATTTGTTTTGTTGCGGCGTTTATTTGCACTGGTCGCCAACTTTGACAACCAGTGTATATAATATGCTGCTTTGCTCCCTATATTTGCACTGGTGGCCAACTTTGATGCCCAGTGGTTGTAATATGTGTAATAGCCGTGATAGCCTAGCATTAGTTGCTTGCTTATTTATTTCCTTGTTGTCTTGTTTATTTGTTTGCTTGTAGTCATTGCAGTTCTTTTTTCGCGGTTTGCTAGTGGCTGCAATAACCTATTTTTTAAAACTAGGCCACAATAACCATGGGCTAATATTTACTGTAGTGACACTGGGCCTCCTACGGGCCATAGAAACAGAGGGCCTTCTACGGGTCGTAGAAACAATGGGGCTTCTATGGGCCGTAGAAACAATGGGCCTTCTACGGGTCGTATCATCAATGGGCCTTATATGGGCCGTATGATCGATTGGCCAAACATGGGCCAAACAGACCGCATTATGGCCGTAAACGGGCTAGAGTTGGAATCGTCCGTTTATGGGCCGACCATAACGGGCCATCGTTAATAGGCCGTATTTGATGACGCTATGAAAACGGGCCAACGTATTTATGGATCACAAACGGGCCGACTGTAACGACGGGCTGAATTTGGCCCACAAGCAGAAAATGACAGTAACGGGCCGTAATAAACGAATGCTGGAAATGAGCCCAAGAATAAATGGGCTCTGTGAAGGCTGAAAGATAACATGGGATGGAAACGGCCCAACGAAATAACGGGCCGTTAATGGGTACAAAGTGATACACTATTCATTACGGGCTAGTTTCACAATGGGCCATTAATGGGTGTAAGTGATACACTGTTCATTGCGGGCCAGTTTCACCACGGGCCGTTAATAGGTAAAGAGTTACAAAGGGCCTCATATGGGCCGAAAGACGTCATGGGCCATACATGGGCCAGAAGTGAAAACGGGCTGGAATCATATATGATGTCCAGATGACGCTACTGTGCCTAATTCGGATAGGGCTTAACGGGCCTTGGGTTAGCGGGTTGTAAATGGGCTATATGCAAACATGCCGTTAACAGGCTTTCCATGGGCCAGCCTGCCACCTTTTGACCAAGTCAAACGGGCTGGCCTTTTCACAGGAATGGGCCTCTATTGGGTCGTGCCACGTGTCGACGTATCATAGGCGCCTTCTGTCCAATGAGTGGATGAGATCTCTCCCCACGATGAGCCGACACATGTTTCCTCTAGCCAGTGATGATTTTACACGTGGAAAATCCCCATTGGTCGAGGCTGTTAACGGGTTATCGGATCCAAAACCCGACCCGATAGCTTAACAGCGTTCCGTTACGGTGGATGCCACGTGTCGGTCACCCTTGACGAAAGCACTTGTACGACGTGCGATTTATCGTCATGGAAGTGGACACATCTGTGATGATAATTTTGGTAATATCATGGAACACTTCTACGACAGTACAGGTATGACTATCTTGATTTTGTCAGAAAATCGTCATGGATGTACATGCATGACCAAAAACGTGACCTACTGTGACAAACACGTATCATCATGAAAGTGTATTTTTTTATAGTGATGGCTCCAACCGGTACTAAAGGTAGGGTCTATATAAGAAACTGCTTCAAAAATTTGTTAGCTCGTTCTCCCTCTGCTTCTTCTCCTTTGCCCCGTTACCGCCGCCACTCGTTGCCGCCCCCGTCGAGGTCGATCGCCTCCGTCCCCATCGCCGTCAGTCGTCGTCCCATCTACCTCGCCGTCCCGTCGCCTCGCCGTACTGTCGGCCCGCCATCGCCCGCGATGTGAGCCCCTCTCCCCGGCCCCTCCAATCGAAGCCGACGCGCCGCCGACATGGTGCACACACGCACGCGCGCGCACACACACACGATTCTATTTTTAGTTTTTAGTTTATTTTTTTCTTTTTTCTTTTTTATATACAAATGTTTTAGATGAATTAATTAATTAGATTAGATTAATTTCAAATAGTATATAGAAATGTTAGAAATGTTACAGGAATATTAGAAATTTTAGAAATGTTAGTTTTAGCTAGATGAATTAGATTAATTTCAAATTGTTATAGAAATGTTAGAAATGTTATAGAAATGTTAGTTTTTAGTTTCTTATAATTTTAGTTATAGAAATTTAGAATTTGCATATAAGAAAACACAATCCAATCATTTAAAAAATGTTACTTTTGCAGCGTATAGTATTTGTTCTCGACGATTGATACGTCTGCAACGTATCTACTTTTCCAAACACTTCACTACTAGGAAAAGGCCTACTAGTGGCGCACCAGTTTTGCCTACTAATGGCGCACTACTGGTGCGCCACTAGTACCACGCCACTAGTATTATATACTAATGGCGCACCACTGATGCGCCATTAGTATCTGGTACACTAATGGCGCACCTCGCCGTGCGCCATTAGTATAGAGCAACATGCGCCAGTAGTATGCCTCCCAAGGGGCCATATTTACCCATTTGCTTTGGCATACTAATGGCGCACTGTGGTGTGATGCGCCATTAGTATCCTTTGGCATACTAATGGCGCACTGTGTGGTGATGCGCCATTAGTATGAATATTAGGTTTTTTTTACTTTTCTGATTTTTGCACAGGTTACAAAATGTATTATTGGACAGAATATAAACAGCACCACACAGCAACAGCAGATTCATCGAATACAATAGAAGATTAGTCTCCGAATACAATTCGTTATATTAGTCTCCGAATTCGAAAGACCTAACAAAGATAGAACATTACAAGTCTCGGAGACCGCGAGTAGCGAGTTTGTCTTCACATTACAAGTCGATATCGATCATCTAAACTACCATCACATAGAAGAGAGTTCTGGTCATCACGAGAGCATGATCACGATGAAACTGGTCTTCATCTGGTTCCTCCAATGCTCCCGCCTCTCTCCTGCTAGATAGCGGGCGTATCTAGATTCCGCCTCCGCCCTAGTGGTGTACCCTTTGTAACTGTTACCGCTAAAACGGTGAACCTGTCTCCGACACTCCTCCCTGTCGTCGTAGACTCTGGGAACCTTACCCTTGTACACGACATACGATGGCATCTCTATGCATAAGCCAAACAACAGACAATATATAAGTAATATATTAGCATGCAACAAAAGGATCGTAAGAAAAAAGCAAGACATTAATAGCACGATTCATGGTCCTACTAATAAATAGCATCGATTACATCTAAGTTGAACGACTGTCCAAACAAAAGAGACATACAAGTTCATTAAAGTTTAATTACAACATGAGCTAATCGATGTTTCAAAACTACAAATACGTCACTACTTTCGACTCGACTCATGGGACCGGAGCGTGGATGAAGTCGCCATCTTTCGTGATGGTCATGAAGTCGCGGGCGTTGTCAGCCTACATTTGTAGCGTTGTGTCTATCTCATTGTTGAACGGTTGATATCTGAGGTAGAACTGCCCCGACGTACGAAGGACATCTTGATGGATGATTTCTACAAATTCCGACTGGATGCGAAAGAATTCTTGTCAGAGGTCCGCGTTCTGGATTGCCGCCAAGCTTGCGGCCCAATCTTTGACATTATTTGGTAGGAGAAGGTGATTATGGTCCCGTACGATCGCCCGCATGTGATGGAGGGCGTAGTAGGCATCCTTCTGACCGCCAGGCGGCTGCTTGACGCAGGGGAACGTCGTATTGTGGGTGAACACGTGCTTGCCGTACCTACGAACTGGCCTCTTAAAGGTGCCTCCAGATTTGGCGTAGCCGGGGAGAGCATTATCAAGAACTTTCTTGATATTTGTGTAGTCTATCTTGGAGTCATGGTCCAGGTCGAAATACGTGGCCGTGGAATACTTCGGGCGTAAGAGGATGATTGTGCAATGTATGTCACTGCACAGAACACGAAATGTTTAAAAAAAGAACGATCGAAATCTAAGAAATCATATGTTATGGGGCGGTGAGGGGATGACTTACTCGGGAGAGTAAGGCACGAGGAAGTTATCCTTATCTGGGTTTGCCAGAATGACACCTTCGAGGTGTGAACTCGCGACTTGCCGGTCCCCAGCGCTGCCCAAGATCTTGGCACGCATGTAGAAGGGGTCGACTATCACGATGTCCGGGGTCTTGTCTCGAATGATCCGCATCTCCATACTCAGCGAAAACCGTAGGACGATCTTGGCACGCATGTAGTGCAGCGGATGAAGGTTAAACATAGCAAACATGTCATCAAACCGCAAGACGATCGTACCCCCGATGGCGCCATCCATAAAGCCCTTGCCCTCTGGCACCTTGTCCATGAAAACCGGGTATGCCACATCATTCTGGGAGAGACGCCGCTTCTCCAAAGAAAGAACACTGTCATGCAGACTCCGCATAGCACCGGTTGTAGCATTGAGCATATTTGTCGGTAGCATCGCCCTACCCGCCACATGCACCCTCCTCGAGATATCCTTAGGTGAAGGTGGCCCGTCCTGAGCACGGATCGTACTCGGTGTAGGCTGGCTCGCACCGGCGCCCTTGTTAGTTTTCCATTTCCGTCCCTTCTTTTTGATCTGCTGCAATGGGACCGAGTTCTGCTCACAGACCGCCTTCTTAAGTGTGTTGGGGCTGATAATATTTCGCACCTTAGCTATCTGATGCTCGGTGAAGGCGGGAGCTGGAGGCGTCTCCTGAGAACTGAACGCCAGACGACTCCTGTTGCAATTGGATTTCTCCGCCATACCAGCTAGATCGCGGTCGTCTTGGTTGGGTTCTTGAGAAGGAGGCCCGCAGAACTCGTCAGCGTACCCATGTTCGGCAAAGTACTTATCGATGTTGGTAAATGTACCGTCGTCGTTGTCGTCATGTCCGGATCCTATGCCATATGCATGTCCGGATCCTGTGCCATAAGGATGTCCGGCATGTCCGGTAGTGTTGCGGCGTTCTTGCCAGGGCTTGGCGCCGGCACGACTAGCGGTCTTGTCTGTGGGGTGGTGTCCCCTGCCCCCAAACGAATCTGGTTCTTCGGCCAAAGCAGGGGCCAGCTTACGCAGGCGCTGAGGGTCATCTCATCTTCTTCGTCGGCCCCAGCGGGTCAAATCGGAGGTAACAGCTCGTCGCAGCCTGGCAGCACCCGAACCAGTTCAACCCTATACACTGTGGGTGGCATCGGATTACCATGGAGCACGGGGTTGCCCGGTTGAATGATTCTGCCCTTGGCGACATCGACCAACTCGCCGCCCACGAAGTGCAGGAGAGTGCAAGGAACGCCGGCGGCGCCCTGCTAAAACATGTAGGGTGTCAGGGATGCCCAGTCAAAGGCAAGGAGATGAAGTCATCGGCCGAGAGGCTTAGTTACCGTGATGCCTTCGAGCTCGGCTAATGTTGAGGCACCGCCAATGGCGGGTGTGCAACTGACGGAGGGGCCGCTTGCTGGCGAGGTGTCGGCTGGCGTACACCTGGGTGCATTAAGCTCCAATGCATGTGCCGGCGCCGGAGACACGAATACCTCCTTCGCCGGAGACACCAATGGTGCCGCCTACGTGTTGTGCGAGTTGCTGGCCGTGAAGCTGGGAACTGGGGGAGGCCCCTGTTGGCCGCCCGCAATCCACGTCGTCAGCCCATGAATCAACGTAGGCAGCATGGCGGTGAGCATCGTTCCCAGTTGTTGTTGCACATGCTCTTGGACAATCTCCGGAATGCGCGCCACTTGTGCCTTGAGTGCTTCAACCTCCCGCGACTGGCTTTCCGAGCTGGTCTTTTTCTCCTTTCGCCCACCAACGGTATAGTATGACTACCATTTTGTGGACAAGCCTTTGCTGGCCACACCACCAGCTAACATCGGCTTACTGAGCTTATCCTTATTTTTCATTATGTTCAATGCCCTATTTAAAGGGCTGTCGAAAGGGGAGCTCTGAGACGACCCCGCGCTACTGCTTTCAGTGTCCTGCGGGAGGAATGTGAACCATTTAGAAATATTGGGGATTAATTAGAATGCAACCATATGGAGCTAATTACGCGGGGGTGTATTCCTTACCAGAACAAGCTCGAGCGCTCTGGTCTTCGGATCTGTGGTAAGCTCCTTTGTTACCGGGTCCTGCTTGTACCAGGCCCTAAGAAAGTTCCTGGTCTACTTGTCACGGTATTTCTCGAAGCGGGGCGGTAGGCCTTGCTCGCTACGCTCCGCGTCCTCCTTGTCCCATATAGGCTCCGCCACTCTGTAACCGCCGGGACCGAGTTGGTGGACCCCTAAGTTCACCTGCCGCATTTCTTTCCCCCACTGACTTGATTCGGAGGTTGCGCTGCTCTCGCACTTGATCTTGAACTCCTTGTAGTCATCTTCGTTGATCAAAGGATATTTCGCCTTGATCTTCTCATAACTATCACCTTTTTCAATCATTGCCTTCACCATGCTTCTCCAAGTAGACAGGGTCGTGCTCATCCTCGTGAGGGCGGCACTGTTCACTTTGTTCCCTGAGAGGCGTGTGTTTGCAAAGTCAGCGGGGAACTTGTATCGTTCGTGCAGCTTCGTGACGAGGAGGCTGCGCAAATTTCCTCTGTCCTTATGCCTTAGGTTCTCGGTGTTGATCGAGACGGTGCTCCGGAGAATGCACGCGAGCTGAACCGAGTACCCCTTGACTACTTCTTTGTGCACCGTCGGATGCCCGTCGAAGTTCACTTCAGTAAATTCCTCCTTGACGGTGCCGAGCACGCTCGGTTGCCAGTCCTTCCGTTGCCTCTTCGGTTGGCTATAATCTGTGCGCGCGCCGCCATCATCAGTGGTGGCATCCTCGGCGGCACCATCAGTGGTGTCATCCCCGACGCCACTAGGGGTTGTGTACTTAGGATCGGTGTCTTCCGCGGCGTCCTCATAGCGGTGAGGTTCTTCCTCCAACTCCTGGGACAGCTCCCAGAATTGCTTGGCGCCCGAACCGCAGGCCTCATCGTTGTTGGCCATGTTTCGCTCTAAATAGGAAAAAAGTTTGGTCAAAAAGTTGGTTATTGTCAAGGAACAAGATCATGGTCTCGGCATTTAGGGTTTGTCGACACCGAGGCATCCTAAAAGCTAAGCTTTTATCGTTTAGGGTTTGTCGACGCCGAGGCACCCTAAAAGCCTAAGCATACATCATTTAGGTTTTCATCAACACCGAGGCACACTAAAAGTCAAGGTTTCATCATTTAGGGTTTGTCGATGCTGAGGCACCCTAAATGCTAAGTTAAGTTTCATCATTTAGGGTTTATCGATGCCGAGGCACCCTAGGTTGGGCCTAATCACTTGGCACTAATCACTTGGCTCTATTGCCACCTATGTTGGTTTATCATCTAGGGTTTATCGATGCTAAGGAGAATTCTAAGTTGGGCCTAATCACTTGGCTCTATTGCCACCTATGGTTGAACGCAGCAAGAATGGCGGGGCAGTTGATCCTAACTTTTTAAGTACTAAGCTACCCCGGCCCATGCATTAGTCGCAAGTACCCCATATGTCCGATTTTTAGCAAAGTCATGCTAAAATTCATGGAAAATTTCAGCATGACCTTTGCTGAAAATAGGGCATATGGAGTACCCGAATTTGCCGAAACGGAAGTTAATCGACATTCCGGCAAACTCAAGGGCCTCTCGGGGTAATTGCAATATCATTATCCCCGCGTAATGAAATCGCCAATGGGTCATTTCAGAAGATCACAAGTAGCATCATCACAAGTACAACATCATCTATAGCTTTATATTAACAAAGCATCGGCACATATACAAAAGACCACTTATGCCAACAGTATGGTTTATATCAGATTTAGAGTTAGAAACAGGAAAAACCGGTGCTTCAAAGCCTACTAGACACAATTTACATCTATCAGTACAGGATGTCCTGACTAATTTCAAGTGTTTACAGGTGAACTTGTACCATGGATGAGCCTAGTGCTTCATTAGTCAACTGAACAGAGATAACATGGCATAACACCATACATAAAGTGATGAGCATACATACTACTGTCCAAGCAAATTAACTGAATAGTATTGTGTCAAGTTCAGTTTGAAAATTCAGTTACTGCTTGAGTGATTTGACACCAAAAATTACTCCCAAAAATTACAATGACTGTATACTGACTGCATATGTTCACTGTACAGGACTGAATTTAGTCAAGAAAACATGTGAATTTCTATTCACTGCATATATTCACTGTACAGGTTGTCAAGTTCTATTTCAGCTCAAGTTTCATTACAACACAAACGCTGTAATTCATCTGCTCACAGAAAAATTAATAATCAAAATCAAATTACAATAGGGGTCCCAGGTTTGACCCCACGATACATGCTATCCTGGGATTATTCCTCTTCTGAACAAACCATCATGCATCATTTTCTAACCAAGGCATAGCTCAGGAAAACTACTTGCTTTGACCAGAACTAGCTGATTACCCCAAATCTCATGGTAAAATTAGCAAGGCAGATCATTTCTCTTACATGACCATAGCAAGAATGACACACTCTACTTCATTCCTGCAACCACATGGACAATAGAGCAAATGTTGGAAGTTGACAATATACTTTAGACTCACACATGCTCCCCTAATTATTTTGTCTGTATCTTTAGATGATCTACTTTAGGCAGAATCATACACAATCTGAATAATTCATCACTGTAGGCCAGCATGAAACACACTCCTCTAAAAAAGCCTTCAAAGTCCACTATTGTTGACAATCAAAATATGATCTGAACTGTAAGGAGTTAACTGAAAAATGAGTGGTTGTTGGCATGAGGGAGTAAACTGATTGTTGGCACAAAAAATTGGTTCTGCAAACATGAAAACAGTAACAAAAATAATGCACTTGGTTTGTGTTGAGCTTTTGCTTTCAGGGATTGGTTTGTGTTGAGTTGTTAACCTAAAGGTTCGGCAGTTTAAATCTCCATTATGTATGGTGTCACCAACAGTGGTGAGAGGTACCTGCTTATCTTTCTATTCCGTCACCAACAGTGGCTTTTCCAAGAATAATATCCCTGCATGAACATAGGTGAGAGGTTAACTAACTGCCTCAAAGGCATAATCAATGGTTATACATGGAAAAAATTGCCTAAACATAGATAGGTTAACCGACTGTTCTGTAGCGCACTCACTAATCAAATGATGATTATAAATACAACAAGTGGCCCAAGCAATTGGAAGCAAACAGATAGGTTATATATGTATAGCGATTGACAGGAGCTTCATCATTTTTAGTAACACCAATACATATATAGCAATTGGAAGCAAACAGATGTACACATAAGATAAAAATGTAGTGCTGAAAGTTTAATGCTTACAGAAGACTTGCTGAAATAGTGAAAAATATGGAGTCACCAAGCTGGCTAAGAAACTCCCAAAGTCCACTAGCAAATCCAAGATCTAATCCTATTACACACAGCATAACAATTTAAGATAATTAGGATAAGGATAGTAGGAAATGAAACAAAATAGTGTGGCCATTACTGTATTTATCATCATTGGTCAATAAAGATGCTCACACTATTTATCATCAGTCCCCATGAAAACTAATTACAACCGAAACAAAATAGGAGGCTTGTATCAAAAATACTATCCCCTTCTTAATTAAAACATGTTGGTAAATCTTTTGCCACGTTTCAAAAAAGAAGGAACTAGGTCGACACTTCAAATTGAACAAGGAGAAGAGTGAACATCACAAAACAACAAATATTGGGGCATAAACTTCTAAAAATCACAAATTTTACTACAATTATTCTACTTCTATAGTACCACCAAGGTAACGGTGAGACAAAATGCCTTGTGGATCAATTTATATATTCACTAATAGAAACACAATAACGTGTTAATCGGGCTCAGCTTAATCCTATTATAATCACTACGGCAATGGTTCTCAATCACCGACAAATCAGATCAAGAAACATCACATAAGAACATCAGTAAAGCATCATCAGAAACCAGTGCAGATCCTCCTCGTTGCCATACAAAAACACAATAACGTGCGTGTGCATCAGGTTACACTGAATCAAGCAAGCTAAACTTCAGGTGTTACATTACAGACAAGAGGATGATAATAAGTTTCAGGTCACATAATATTCTCTACATAATAAGAGCAAAAACCCAGTATAAAAAAGAAACATAACACAAGAACTTCATCAGCAACTAGTGCAGATCCTCCTTGTTGCCATACAAAAACACAATACGTCTATTTATCATGGGGACTGATCATAAGTAGTGTGGCCATTACTGTATGAACACATGACATCGGAGGGGGGCGGGGCAGATGGCGGGGAGGAGGGCGGAGGGGAGGTGGAGGGCGCGGCGGAAGGGGAGGGAGGGAGGGAATGGGGAGGAAGGGTGCAGAGGGAGGAAGGAGGAAGGAGGAGAGGTAACTGGGCGGGCGCGGCCGGTCGCCGGAGGGGTTGGGGTCGGGGTTAGGGTCGGGGTTGGGGTAGGGGTTGGGGTCGAGGTCAGCGGTGGCGCAGGGCAGGGGCCGACGCGGGGAGGCGGCGCTGGGCCGGGGCCAACACAGGGAGGCTGTCGGCGACGGCGAGGTCGCGGAGGCGTCGGCGATGGCGCGGGGGCGCGGGGGCGGCAGCGCACGTAGGGGTGGCGGCGGCGTGGGTCGTCGGGGCAGCGCGCGGGTGGGGAAGTGGATCTGGCGAGAGGGAGAAGGGGTCGGGCGAGTTAGAGCTAGGGAGAACATTACTAATGGCGCACCCCCGAGCGGCGCGCCATTAGTAATCTTTTTTATATCGCAATGGCACACCACCCATCATTGCGCCATTAGTAATCTTTTTTTATATAGCAATGCCACACCAGCCAGAGGTGCGCCATTAGTAGTCTTTTTTATATAGCAATTGCGCACCAGCCAGAGGTGCGCCATAAGTAATTTTTATTATTATTATTTTTTGTTGCATCTAATAATTTTTAAGAAAATGAATATGAATATGAAACAGTAATATTTTTTTTATAAAAACAGTAATAACTTTTAAAAAAATATCATCAAATTTGTTATTTGAAAATATTTATGAATATGAAAAAATAACATCAAATTTATTATTTAAAAATATCATCCAATTTGTTATTTGAAAATATAATCAAATTTGTTTTTTTTTTGCAATTTTAGATGCATTCATTTGTGACGGTGGAGCGGGCCGGGGAGGGTGCGGGGGGTGCTCGGCGGCTGTGGAGCGGGGGAGGGTGCGGTGGGTCGTCGGCGGCGGCGGAGTGGGGGAGGGTGCGGGGGGTCGGCGGCGGCGGCCGGTGGAGCGGGGGTGAGGGTGCGGGGGGTGCTCGGCGGCGAGGGGGACCGAATCTGGCGAGGTGGGATAGCGATCGAGATGGAGGGGGATCAAGATCGAGTTTCCATGAAATTTAAAAGCATTCATGAGTTCAAAAAGTGCCCATGAAATACAATCGAGAAATGAAGGCTACAATTTAAATACAATCGATCTTAGCTAGCTATCTGTTCACAATCTTCTTGCCCTTATTTTTCATAAATGGAGTTCTTCTCTTGAATGGACGTCCTTTAGGTAGGGTGGTCCTGCTTCTTCTTGTGGTGTATGGCGATACTTCATCGTCATCTTCATGTTCCATCTTTGGGTTGCCGTACTTGTCGAAGTCTTGCTCATTGGCGACTCCATCCATTCCAATGATCTTCCTTTTGACTCTCCTCACGACAACACGACTGGGCTTTGGCGGGTTGGTAATGAAGAAGCATTGGTCCACTTGGGAAGCCAGTACCCATGGCTCATTTTTCACGGTGACGTTTGCTCCCACGGTCTTGGATTTGGCTTCGGGTATAACCATGGTGGTGAAATATCGGTCTTCTTTTATGACGCTCTTGGCCCATCTGACATGGAACATCGGGACCTTCTCTCCAGCGTAGCTCAGCTCCCAGATCTCCTCGATCCTTTCGTAGTATCTGTCCTTGTCGTTACAAGTGTAGGATTCCATCATTACCCCAGAGTTCTGATAATCATCGCTCTTCATGTCCTTTCCCTCGGTGTAGAATTTGTAGCCGTTGATATCGTACGCCTCATACGTCATCAGGTTGTGCTCGGCACCCTATGACAAGGCGAATATGAGTTGTTCTTCCGTGGAAGAATCCTCATGTAAAGGGTACGAGAGAAGCTTCTGCTTGAACCAACGCGTGAAACATGAGTTGTGCTCTTTGATTATAGCTCCGTCCGTCCTTTGTTTTCCTCGATCATTGTACGTCTTCTCAATAAAGGTTTTGTGCTCTACCACCCAAGGATCGACAACGTCTATGTGTTGTAGCGCGACTAGGTTTGCTCTTTCAAAGTCGGCGAGTCGACCCTCGAAGTCGACATGCATTTCGCGGCGACGCTCACGGTGACCCCATCTAGTGAGCCTGCCGAGGTGCCTGTTGACGGGTAGACCAACGGGGTTCTTTATGCCTAGATAATTCGTGCAGTAGGAGATGCACTCTTCGGTCAGAAAGCCCCTGGCTATGCTTCCCTCTGGGCGTGAGATGTTGCGAACGTATCCTTTGATGACACCATTCATCCTTTCGAATGACATCATGCTGTGCAGGAACATTGGCCCGAGTTGGATGATATCCTCCACGATATGGACCAGCAGATGTGCCATAACGTCGAAGAATGCGGGAAAGAAGTACATCTCAAGCTTGCATAGTATCACCACGATCTCTTCCTGTAGCCTTCTGAGTTGCCTCACACCAACCGACTTCCGAGAGATGACGTCGAAAAAGTTGCATAGGCCAAATAGTGTTTCACGGACGTGCGCGTCCATGATCCCACAGATTGCAACTGGAAGTATCTGCGTCATCAGCACGTGACAGTCGTGAGACTTCATCCTGCTGAACTTCTGCTTCGCTGTGTCTAGGTATCTGCTTATCTTCCCCGCGTAACCGCAAGGAAGTTTTACTTCTACGAGGCAGGTGAAAAACTAATCGATCTCCTCCTGACTTAGAGTGAAGCACGCGGGAGGGTAGTCATTTCCGGTCTTCTTGGCCTTTTTGCCTTTGCGACGACTTTCAGTGTCCTGCTTCGCCTCATCATCATCATCATCATCATCATCATTAGCGTGAAGCTCCTCCCTGAAGCCCATTGATTTCAAGTCTGCCCTTGCTTTCGGCCCATCTTTGGTCCTCTCTGGCATGTTGAGCAGGGTACCAAGTAGACTCTCGCACATGTTCTTCGTGATATGCATGACTTCAAGGCTGTGAGGCACACGGTGGATCTTCCAGTACGGCAAGTCCCAGAAAACAGACCTCATTTTCCATACCTTCAACAGCGGCTCTGGCGGCTTTCACTTCTTTCCAGGCTCTGGTGCCTTTTGCTTCTTTCCCGGTAGTGGGCAATCTTTCCAATTTTTCAACAGCTGGTCTATTTCCTCTCTGCTCCTCGTACGCAGGCGTCTTCGGGGTTCGGTTTCACCATCGAACAGATCCTTGCGTTTCCTCCATGGGTCATTGTCGCGAAGCCACCTTCGATGTCCCATGAACACGGTTTTCGAAGACCCGGGATCTCTATCTAGCTGGCAATACATTGTGTCATCCATGCACCTGACGCATCCAGAAAATCCGTGGACCACCTGCCCCGCGAGATATCCGTAACCGAGATAGTCGTGCACCATCGTGAGCAGTGCGGCTCCCGTAGGGAAATATTCTTTCTCTGCAGCGTCCCACTTATTGGCTGGCATTTTCCAAAGTGTGTCTATCTCCTCTTTCAGCAGCCCCAGATACAGATTGATGTCATTCCCTGGTTGTTTCGGACCTTCAATTAGCATACTCATGTGAATGTACTTCCTCTTCATGCACAACCAGGGGGGAAGGTTGTACATCCACACAAACACAGGTCAGGTGCTACGTGTGCTTCTCTGGCTGCCAAACGGATTGACTCCATCGGTGCTCGCGCCCAGCACGATGTTCCTTGGATCCTTCCCAAATTCTGGGTCTTCGAAGTTCAACGCTTGCCACTGGCTCCCATCCTTAGGTGACTCAGCATCTTGTCTTTTTTATTTATCTCCGGATCATTTGTGTCATCTTCTCGCTTCTTCTCCTCCCTATCCGCGTGCCAATGCAGGAGCTTTGCTTCCTTAGGGACCATGAAATACCGCTGCAGAGGAGGAGTGATCGGAAAGTACCACACCACTTTTCGAGGAGCTTTCTTCCTCTTCTTGTATCGAGTGACGCCGCACACCGGACATATGGTAGACTCCACGTGCTCGTCCCGATAATTGATGCAATTGTTCATGCACACATGGTATTTCACGTGCGGTAAATCCAGAGGACACACAATTTTCTTCGCCTCCTCGAAACTGGTCGGGCGCTTGTTCCCCTTGGGAAGACGTTCATGCCAGAATGACATGTTCTCGTCAAAGCATGTGTCGGACATTTTGTGTTTTACCTTCATCTCCAGAGCCATGAGCGTTACTTTCAGGCGGGTATCCTTGGGCCTGCATCCTTCATACAATGGAGTAACCGCGTCTATCTCCAGTTGATCCAGCTTGGCTTTCTCTCGGGCGGCAGCTCTTGCGTTATCCGTCTGCTTGAGAAGCAGCTCTTGAATATGAGGGTCCTGCACCCAGCCCATCGATGGTCCATCGTCGTCTGCTCCGCCGGCATCTTCATCTTCATGATCATGCCCTTCGTCTGCTCGGGCATCTTCCTCATCATCATGTCCTGCATCTTCTACATGATGACTGTGTACAGCATCACCGTCGTGATCATGTCTTGGAGATTCTTCGTCTTCTCGCCCGCCCGAGCCGTGATGGTTGTCTTGCTGCCCTTCCTCATTTCTTGCCTGGCCCCCATGGACGACTTCATAGTCATCTTCATCACCTTGCCACCGATAGCCATCCATGAAACCATGCAAGAGCAGGTGGTCCCACACTTTGCTGGAATCCGGGTCCGCAATAAGGCTCTTCAGCTTGCATCTTCGACAAGGACATCTTATCTCCATCTCGTTCTTTTGAATCATCTCGGCCTTCGCGGAGCTCAAAAACCTATTCACGACGCCTTCGGTCATCGTGCGGAACATGGTCTCCTGCGGGGTAGAGCAAAACGATATTTTAGAACCAAGCAAAAATTTGGCATGACTTTCCCTAAAAATAGGACCAAAAAGAATGCATAGTGCCAAAATTCTCGTCGAAACGGAAATTAATCAACATTCCGGCAAAATATTGGCAACTATCGCATTTCAAATACCGGTACCTGCAAACACAAACATATATGCAACACCACAAACATATGCAACACCACAAACATACATTGATCTATCTAAGCCACAAAAAGTTCATGTGCATGTTGTTGGAGGGAGAACAACATAAAGATAGCTTCCCCCCCCCTTACTTACCTATCAATAAAAGGTAATTTAACCACTTAATTTGGATGAATCTATGGTGCAAATGGGGTGAGGAGGAGGAGGCAGCCGAGACAAACTTGGAGGAGGAGGTGGAGACAATGAAGTGGGGAAAGTGAGTGGTTAGGTGTGGCTGTCCAAAATTTCTTGTTGGTCCCAGGTTACTAATGGCGCACCACTTGCAAATGCGCCATTAGTAACCCTGGTTACTAATGGCGCACCTGCTGGTGGTGCGCATTAGTAGTTTTGCAGAAAAAAGAATTAAAAAACAACAGTAGTGGCGCACTGTGTGGCTGGTGCGCCATTACTAGTTAGCACTAGTAATGGCGCACTGTGCCACGATGCGCCATTAGTATGTTTGAAAAAAAATTGTTACTAGTGGCGCACCATGTGCAGGTGCGCCACCAGGCACATGGTGCGCCACTGCTATATAGTAGTGGCGCACCACATGTCAGGTGCGCCATTAGTATCCATTTCATCTATAACCCTTTTCCTAATAGTGCTTTTGCCCTTGTTTTGGACTCTAACTTGCATGATTTGAATGAAACTAACCCGGACTAACGCTGTTTTTAGCAGAACTGCCATGATGTTGTTTTATGTGTAGAAAAGAAAAGTTCTCAGAATGTCCTAAAAATCCACGGAGGCACTTTTTGGAATTAATAAGAATTTCTGGGCCAAAGAAATACACTAGGGGGCCCAGGGCCTGTCCACGAGACAGGGGGCGCCCCCCCTATAGGGCGCGCCCCCTATCTCGTGGGCCCCCTGGACCTCCACCGACCTCAACTCCAACTCCATATATTCACGTTCGGGGAGAAAAAATCAGGGAGAAAGCTTCATCGCGTTTTACGGTACGGATCCGCCGCCAAGCCCTAATCTCTCTCGGGAGGGCTGATTTGGAGTCCGTTCGGGGCTCCGGAGAGGGGGATTCGTTGTCGTCGTCATCATCAACCATCCTCCATCACCAATTTCATGATGCTCACCGACGTGCGGGAGTAATTCCATCGTAGGCATACTGGATGGTGATGGGTTGGATGAGATTTACCATGTAATCAAGTTAGTTTTGTTTGGGTTTGATCCCTAGTATCCACTATGCTCTGAGATTGATGTTGCTATGACTTTGCTATGCTTAATGCTTGTCACTAGGGCCCGAGTGCCATGATTTCAGATCTGAACCTATTATGTTTTCATGAATATATGTGTGTTCGTGATCCTATCTTGCAAGTCTATAGTCACCTATTATGTGTTATGATCCGATAACCCCGAAGTAACAATAATCGGGATACTTCTCGGTGATGACCGTAGTTTGAGGAGTTCATGTATTCACTTTGTGCTAATGCTTTGTTCCGGTTCTCTATTAAAAGGAGGCCTTAATATCCCTTAGTTTCCGCTAGGACCCCGCTGCCACGGGAGGGTAGGACAAAAGATGTCATGCAAGTTCTTTTCCATAAGCAAGTATGACTATTTACGGAATACATGCCTACATTGCATTGATGAACTGGAGCTAGTTCTGTGTCACCCTATGTTATAGCTATTACATGAGGAATCGCATCCGGCATAATTATCCATTACTGATCCATTGCCTACGAGCTTTTCACATATTGTTCTTTGCTTATTTACATTTCTGTTTCTACTGTTACAACTACTACCAAAACCCAAAAACAATTATCTTTACTTTTGCTACTGTTACCTTTATTATCGTACTACTTTGCTACTAAATACTTTGCTGTAGATACTAAGTTTTCCAAGTGTGGTTGAATTGACAACTCAACTGCTAATACTCAAGAATATTCTTTGGCTCCCCTTGTGTCGAATCAATAAATTTGGGTTGAATACTTTACCCTCGAAAGCTATTGCGATCCCATAAACTTGTGGGTTATCAAGACTAATTTCTGGCGCAGTTGCTGGGGAGCATAGCTCTATTCTCTGAGTCACTTGGGATTTATATCTGTTGTTCACTATGAAGAACTTGAAAGACGACAGACCTACGATTTTGCCCTCAACTACGAGGGGAGGTAAGGAACTGCCATCTAGCTCTGCACTAGATTCTCCTTTCGTTATTAGTAAGCTTGCGACACCTAAACCTGCTACTGCTATGAATTCTGATATGTCACATGTTATTGATGATGCCACTTCTACTATGCATGATGAAACTACTTCTATGTGTGACACTACTTTGCCATTAGGTGAATTTCTTGATGAACAACTTGCTAGAGTTAGGGGGAATGAAATTATTGAAGATGCTATTATTGATGATAGTGATGATGAAAATTCTCCCAATGATTATGTATTACCTATTTTTCCTGAGGGTTATGTTATGAATGAAGAAGCTTCTAGAGCTATCTTTGCTTGCAATGATAGATATGATCTTAAGAAATTATTAGCTAAATAGAAGCATCAGTCTCTTAATGCTAGAATGAAACCTGACCCTGCTTTTGCTACTTCACCTATCTGTGTTATTGATAAGGATTATGAATTATCTGTTGATCCTGAGATTATTACTTTAGTTAAATCTGATCCTTTTTATGGCCTTGAATCTGAAACTGTTGTGGCACATCTTACCAAGTTGAATGATTTAGCTACCCTGTTTACTAATGATGAGAAGTCTCGATATTTTTATATCCTTAAGATATTTTCGTTCTCATTAAAGGGTGATGCTAAGACTTGGTATAATTCTCTTGCTCCTGGTTGTGTGCGTAGTCCCCAGGATATGATTTATTACTTCTTTGCTAAATATTTCCCTGCTCATAAGAAACAAGCTGCCTTGCGGGAAATATATAATTTTGTGCAAATCATAGAAGAGAGTCTCCCACAAGCTTGGGGGGAGGCTTCTCAAGTTACTTAATGCTTTGCCTGATCATCCTCTTAAGAAAAATGAAATACTTGATATCTTTTATAATGGACTAACGGATTCTTCCAAGGACTACTTGGATAGTTGTGCTGGTTGTGTTTTCAGGGAAAGAACAGTCGACAAAGTTGAAATACTATTGAATAATATGTTGACTAATGAAAATAATTGGACTCTTCCTGAGCCAATTCCTGAAGCAATTCCTAAAACAATTGAGCCAACTCCTGAGCTTATTCCTAAACCCACTCCGAAGAAGAGAGGTGTTTTATTTCTCAGTCCTGAAGATATGCAAGAGGCAAAGAAACCAATGAAAGAAATAGGTATTAAAGCTGAAGATGTTAAGAATTTACCTCCTATTGCAGAAATACATGGTCTTAATATACCGCCTGTTAAAGAACCACATTGTCTTGATAACCCGACACATGTAGTAAAGGTAAATTCTCTCTATAGATTTGATAAAGTTGAAATCCCGTCTACTAAATTTCATAGCCCGTGCTTAGATGAATTTGATGACTTTATGGCTAGGCAAGAAAGTTTTAATGCTTATGTTGGTAGAGAGTTAAAGAATAATGCTTTCGAGATAGGACATGTAAGCGATAATCTAGCTAGAGTTAGAGATGAACTCAAACTCATTAGAAAATATGCTTCTATAGTTGCTACTCAAGCTGAGCAAGTACTTAAAGCTCAGAATGATTTGCTTGATGAGTTAAATAATAAAAATGACTTTGATGTTAGAGTGGCTACTAGAACTGGTAGAATGACTCAGGAACCTTTGTATCCTGAAGGCCACCCTAAGAGAATCGAGAAAGATTCTCAGAGAAATAATTTAGAGGCACCTAGTTCTTCTAAAAAGAATAAAAAGAAACACGATAGAACTCTGCATGCTTCTAGTGAACCTACTATAGACACACCTGAGAATCCCAATGACATTTCTATCTCTGATGCTGAAACACAATCAGGTGATGAACATGAACCTGGTGATAATGTTAATGACAATGTTCATGTTGATGCTCAACCTAGCAAAAACAATGAAGTAGAGATTGAACCTGCTGTTGATCTTGATAACCCACAATCAAAAAATCAACGTTATGATAAGAGAGATTTTGTTGCTAGGAAGCACGATAGAGAAAGACAACCATGGGTTCAGAAACCCATGCCCTTTCCTCCTAAACCATCCAAGTCAAAGGATGATGAGGATTTTGAGCGCTTTGCTGAAATGATTAGACCTATTTTCTTACATATGCGCTTCACTGATATGCTCAAAGTAAACCCTTATGCTAAGTATATGAAGGAATACCAAACAAACTTGGAGATCCGGGTGTACCAACTATACCATGCTCCATTAAAAGAAATTATGTTAGAACTGCTTTATGTGATCTTGGAGCCGGTGTTAGTGTTATGCCTCTCTCTTTATATCGTAGACTTCAATTGAATAAGTTGACACCTAGTAAAATATATTTTCAAATGGTTGATAAATCAACTGCTATACCTGTCGGTATTTGTGAGGATGTGCCTGTTGTGGTTGCAAATGTCACTATCTTAACGAACTTTGTTATTCTTGATATTCCCGAGGACGATAGTATGTCTATTATCCTTGGTAGACCTTTTCTTAACACTGCAAGGGCTGTTATTGATTGCAACAAAGGCAATGTCACTTTTCATGTTAATGGTAATGAGCATACGGTACACTTTCTGAGGAAACAATCTCAAGTTCATAGCATCAATTCTATTGGAAAAGTTCCAACTATTATTATTGGAGGTTTTGAATTTCCTCTCCCTACTGTGAAGAAAAAGTATGATATTCTTATTGTTGGGGATTTTCATATCCCCGTTGAGGTAACTCAGTGTTATTCGAAATTTCTCCGATTACGTGTTATTCGGAATGAGTTTGTTAACAAGACTTGATCAACCTTGTTAGTGAATTCATTTTGATGATCATGAGATGGATGAAACTAGAAGGCACAACCTTCTGTACCCTCTTTTTACTTTCTATTATTTAGAATAAATAAAGCAAAAATAGTATTATCCGTCTGTTCTCTGAATTATCCGTGCATTAAAAAATATCTCGAAAATAAAAGTACTCCAAATGCCCTACAAATTTTGTATGATTTTTTATGGAATATTTGAGGATTTTAGCCACTGAAATCACTGAATGGGGCAAGCACCAGGCCACGAGAGTGGAGGGCACCCCCCTATAGGGCGCGCCCCCTGTCTCATGGGCCCCTGGTGGGCACCCTCCACTTATGCCAGCACCCACACACTTCATCTTCTACCCAAAAAAATTCCCATCCAGCTCAAGCACGAGTTCTAGCTCATTTTGCTACGATTTTTGATCTCCTTGCTCAAAGCTCCATTCACAAAACTACTTTGGGAGATTGTTGCTTGGTATGTGACTCCTCCATTGGTCCAATTATTTTTTGTTCTAGTGCTTTATTCATTGCAAATTTTTGCTGCATAGGTGACCATGTTCTTGAGCTTGCATGTCAAATTTATGAGGTCCCAAGCAATTCTAATGCATGATATAGGCTCTAGGCACTTGTAGGAGTAGTTGCTACCAATCTTGTTAGTTTTAGTCACTTTTATTTTGAAGTTACTAAAATTTCGGAAATTTTCAGAAAATGTTAAGGAGGTTTTTGAAGGACTCTTCTAGCCAAAGCTCTCAGGAAAAACAAGCCAAAGAGAAGGAAAAATCCAAGTATAATCTTCCTCGCTTAGCGGAAGTACGGTCGTGTGAATGTCCATGTGAGGATTTCTTGAAAGAAGCTGGAATTCATGAAGATTTTTATTCTTTGATCGAGACTGCAGGCCTCACCGGTTTCATCAACGACCGGATCGATCAGTATCTCTTACTCACCAATACTTTCGTGCAAAACTTTTATTATTATCCTAAGAAGTCACCGCCTGAAGTATCATTTCATTTATATGATGAATTCAAAGAAATGTCTTTACATAATTTTTGCGTGGTGTGTAGGATACCTTATGAGGGAGAATTAGAGGAACCCCATCGTGAAGATGTGGGTAGCTTTGTTGACACTATAGCTGTAGAAGAGCCAAAGAAGGGCTCTGAGGCAAAAGTCTCTAGCATACACTTTCCTGTTTTACACTACTTTGCCATATTTGCTAGTAGATGCTTGATTGCTCGTGGAAATAGTGGAAACTTGAGCGTTCCTAATATTATCATTCTTCAACACTAGTCATCAACCCCGTGCATCGCACGGGTTGCACTTCAGAAATAAAGTTCGATAAAAGCTATGTGTAGATATTTGAAGAAATATATACATATTTCATGATATGTGCTATAGACTTAAGAAATCATTTTCGTACGAACTGTTATAAGAAGTGTTTTCTTCTTCAGTTAGTTCTTCGCGTTCTACTGTAAAAATATATGAAGATAACAAATTATTATTTCTCTAAAAAATAACGAATTTATTTCCTTCCTTGTATGGTATTGGGATTTAGTTTTGTGGCTATTTCCTGCCGAGGGAAAATGAAGAAAACATAGCAAGGTAAAGATATACGACAAAGATAAGAAACAAATATAATACTAATATTATTAATGGATGGTACACTGCAACTATAGTCAAAAGGCCAATGTATAATTACATGTGCATGGAAAAATGGTCCAAAAAACAACTCAATTAAAATCCCCTAAAGTCTACTGTGTACTCAGAGATCCTACAACAGTGAAGCCGTGATGCAATTTTTCATATCTATTGCAAATAAAGGAACCAAGCATGATGGGCCATTGATGCTCGGCAGCATGCCACCATGATCACCATAAAGCTTCCTCTGTATCCTGCTAGATGACCATGAGTGCAGCATGACTATTGGCACCATTAATATGTGATCAGTGAGCTATTAAGAAATCTAGTCATTGCCTTTTTTTAAACGCAGTCCCAAATGCTTAATGAAGGGAGCAGTATCGCCAAAGAGGTAACAACAGTACCTTCAGAATTTTGTACTGAGCATAGTCAAAATTTCAGACGGATTAACATCGACATATTAACACTAAATGTAGCTATTCCTAGTAGAATGGATTATTCACTATACCAAATCCTTGTAAAAGTCCGTATACAATATGGCAGCAATAATATGTCCTTGTGGTTCTTGTATATAAGAGAAGATATATTAGAATACATGGTTTATTGCACAAATTTGTAGATAAATATTTATTGAGAGTGAACTTAGAGGTGGGGACAAATTTTCATGAGAGTGCATGTATTGCGGGGAACCAACATTCAAGGGACGCTCATAGTTCCATGTTTTTTTATTTCCCATTCAAGGGAACAGAGAGGGACCAAGGAGAGGATGAGTTGTGTATGTCAACTCTAGTAGACACTCAGATTGCGTTTTTATTTTTTATTATTATTCAAGGGAAAAAAGAGTCCTAGTGGAGCACGCTTGGCATAGGAGAGCACACATCGCGTTTCTTTTTTTTAGGACACACCTCACGTTTCTTATTCAAAGGAAATTGAGAGTCCTAGTGGAGGACAACTCATTAATGTGGGATAGGAGAGCACACATCAGGCTTCCATCCAACGGCTACACACGCATTATATATCAAATGAACGGTCAAATTTCTTTAATTTCACCGTTTAACGTGGTGTCTCGTATGGTGCCTTCAATTAGTAAATATAAGATGCTTTGCTTGGAGACAATACTTTTAGTATGGGTGCCGTCGTTGGTAAACGGTAAGCCCTGAATCGTACAAAAGGCCCCATATTTGGAGGTATCTATGATGCACGTCTTGCTAGACATTTCCAGACACCCATTAGGCACCATGAGAAGGAGGAGATAAAATTGCCTCCTCATATTTTAGATTACAAGAGCAAGGTAGCACACAAGTTTATTGTTGACATCGAAGAAAAGATGCTTTTGTATAAACTTAGATTCAATAAGAAACACATTCAGATTATTATTTTGCCCGCGCCTCTGTTTTTTGATTTGCTTGCAGAAAATTTTCTTGTCACACCGGAAGCGGTGAACAATCATCGAGCCCAAGCTTTCACTCGAGAGCCTGAACCTGAGCCGGAACCTGAACTGGACCCTTATCGTGCATCATCTGCCCAGTGGGATCCGGAGATGACCTGCCAGTGGTATCTTGATTACACCTCCCAGTACACCGGGGAGAGTAGCGGCGGTCCTTGGTACTAGACCAACTTAGGCCAAAAGCCTAAGCTTGGGGGAGTATGTATTTCTCACCGACTTTACATTCATGTTCACACACTAGTCGTCGGTGCTCATACTCTTTCATTGTATTATCCATGTTAGTTTAAATTTCTTTTTCTAGTTTTCTTTTTGTGTGTTTGGTAAACCTTAAGAAAAACCAAAAAAATTAGTTAGTTTAATTTCCATGCTTGTAGTAGAAATTAAAATGAAAACCCAAAAAGATTTCTAGTTCTTCTTCTTACTTGTTGGGAGCTTTCCCGTGTAAATAGTTTTATTTTATTTTCTTTCCTTTGGGGGTCGAGAAGACTATATTGAAAATGCTTAGTGGCTCTTATATGCACGATCGTTTATTTAACTTAGAGCCCATATTATCTCGTCTTCTCTTTTTGAGTTGAATGCTTGCAGATTCCAGCTTAGTCCAATGCACGTGCACTATTATTATTATACACTTCGTTCGGTCGTGCAAGTGAAAGGCAATAATGACGATATATGATGGACTTATTGGGATGAGAAAAGCTGCACTACAAAAAAAAGACACATCTGTGACATTTTGGGCCGAACGGAATTTTTTTCTGTCATACATATGACACTTCTATGACGATAATTGTGACAAAACCCGGTATCATCATAGATGTGGTGGGCTCCTACTTCTATGACAAAAAATCATGACAGAAAATGGGCTTTTCGTCCTGGGCGGGCCAAAGACGCAGCTGCATGACATTCTTTGGGCCGTCCATGACGGAAAAAAACGTGCTAGAAGCAAGGGGGAGGAAAATTTCGGGGAGTTGCCAGTTACTGTGGGAGGTCAGGGGCCGAGCGATGCGCGTTTCTCTCGTACACGTATGCGCGTGTGTGCGAGGCGTTGGCTCTAACTGAACCCGAGCGAGGCGTTGGGCTCTAACTGAACCCGAGCGATTGCACTGCAGGCTACGCGTTACTGAACCCGAGCGATCGACTGATCGCTGTTAACTAAACCCAATGGAGCGATTCCTTCGCTACTGCTGCTAACGGAAGCCGATAGATTGGATGAACAGTGAGCGTTGCGGGGGGGTGGATGAACGGTGAGCGGTGGCGTTGCCTATGGATGAACAGGACACCGTGGTGTGGAGGGCTGGATGAACAGTAGACGGTGGAGAGGTGGTCGTGGAGGGGTGGTTGAACAGGACCCCGTGGTGTGGAGGGCTGGATGAACAGTACACGGTGGAGGGGTGGTTGAACAGTAGCCGGTGGAGTAGCGTGCGGTGGAGGCTGGATGAACAGGAGCCCGTGGAGGCTGGAGGAGGTCGACGGTAGCCCATGGAAGCTGGAGGAGGTCGACGGTAGCCCGTGGAGGCTGGAGGCGGTCAACGGTGGAGATGAACAGTATCCCGTGGAGTCCCGTTTTGCGGTACGCCACACCCCTCCCGATGAACAGGACCCCCGTTTCGACTGTAGCGCTCCAACACAAGTCCGTTTCGTCCGTTTTGCGGTAGGCCACACCCCTCCAGATGAACAGGACCCCCGTTTCGACCGTAGCGCTCCAACACAAGTCCGTTTCGTCCATTTTGCGGTACGCCACACCCCTCCCAATCAATAGGACCCCCGTTTCGACCGTAGGAGGTTTGTTTCCTCCGTTTTGCAGTACGCCACACCCCTCCCGATCAGCAGGACCCCCGTTTCGTCCGTAGGAGGTCCGTTTCCTCCGTTGTGCGGTACGCCAGGCCTCGTTTCCATCGCTTGTTCCGTCCAAGCCCTCCCGATGAACACGACCACGCATTCCGTTCTGATCCAGCCGGTTGGCTCCCCATGAACATGACGATGACGTTGTTTCTCCGTTTCGACACAGCCATGTACGTATGCGCGAGTAGGCGTTCGAGACCCCACCCGTATGTACTTACGTGGCCGTATTTTGTTTCTTGCACCCTCGCCGCTGTACGTACGTGTACATGCTACGTGTGCGCATCTACTACGACACGTGCGCACCTCTAGTATGACACGTGCGTGCCTCTACATCAACCAGGATGTACGTACACGTTCGCGACCAGAATGACAACGCTACGTACGCTTCGACTAGGTGGGTCCCGACTGTCAGGCACTTCCTTGCTTGCGAAGATGTAGCTGGTGGGTCCCAACAGTCAGGGGGCGAATCATTTTTTTGCCCGGACGCACTTCCTTGCATGCGAAGATGTAGCTGGTCGGTCCTAGCAGTCAGGGGGTGAATCGTTTTTTTTTGCCCGGGCACACTTCCTTGCGTGCGAAGGTGTCGCTGGTGGGTCTCAGCGGTCAGGGGGGCGAATCATTTTGTTTTTTTACCCGGACGCACTTCCTTGCATGCGAAGATGTAGCTGGTGGGCCCAGCAATCAGGGGGAAATGTTTTTTCGCGAAATACAGTGGCCCGTCCGGTGGGTCCCAGTTGTCAGGTGGAGGAATCATTATTTTCCGCGTAATAGAGGCACTTCCTTGCTACGGCCGTGGACCCAACTGTCAGCCTCTCCACGTACAGTCCACGTCCAATGGAAGTCTTTCCTTGACCATGTTGACCATGCCGCATCGAGAGCACCAGGGCGGTGGATGACGGCGAGGCCTAGGAAGGGGACGACGGGGAGCCGGGGAAGATGTGGCAGTGGAAGCCCGCGCGGAGAGGAGTATGAGGGTTCACTGGTTCGGCTGCGGCATGAGGCTGCCGTCGCCGCAGAATAATAGGGGGTGCGGGTAGTAGGGGGCAGAGAGGCCTCCGTGGCATCAGAGTCGTCCACGAGAGGGAGGAGCACACGGCACGACCAGTGCTGCTTTGGGCGGCTGGAGCAAGAAGACCAGAGGTTGAAGAAGCACTATGGCCGTTGGATGGACATCTACGGTCACTGGAGCTAGAATCATTCATATTGACTAAGTTGACAAAGCCCTCCGTCCCCGTCAACTTAGTTAGCCCACAAGTCATCCTCCCACTATGGTGGGTCCTAGCTAGTAGGGTGGGTATTCATTTTTTTGTGCGTAATAAGGAGGCACTTCCTTGCTTATGAAGATATAGCTGGTGAGTCCGACATGTCAGCAGGGGGAACGTTTTTATTGCGAAATACAGAGGCCCTTCCGGTGGGTCCTAGCTGTCAGGTGGAGGAATCATTATTTTGCACGTACAGTCTATGGCCGGATGTCGTTCGTTGACCACGTTGACCAGGCCGCACCGAGAGCACCATGGCGGTGGACGACGGCGAGGCCTAGGAAGGGAACGACACGGAGCCGGAGAAGACTCGGCAATGGTTGCCCACGCGGTGCGGAGTACGAGGGTTTACTGGTCTGGCTGCCGTCGCTGGAAAATAACAGGAGGTGTGGGTGAGTAGAGGAATGGCCTGGCCAGCAATGTAATAGGGTGGGGCGGCGCGGCCTATGCGGCAGCACGGCCGGCCACGGGAGGCGGGAGCAGGCAGTCCCACCGGAGCTGGTTTGGGCTGCTGGAGCAAGAATATCAGATATTGAAGAAGCAGCACGGCCGTTGGATTAACATCCAACGGTCACTACTGCTAGAATTGTTTGTGGACTAAGTTGACAAAGCCAAAGTACACGTCAACCTAGTAGACCCACAAGTCAGCCTCCAAATCTGTCCCAAACAGCATACAACCCGAAATTTCTAGCCAGATTGAAATTAATTCAATGAAACTTTACCCGCACAAAAACAATGAAATTTAAAATACCAAAATACAAAAGAAAACAGTATTTGGGAACTAATTGCCTGTTTGTTGTATTTTTTTCATTTTACAGACCATTTATTATTACTTATAGCCCATTTCTTATTACTTATAGCCCATTTCTTATTACTTATAGCCCATTTTCTGGGCAAAATGCATCCCTCCTTGTCTTGAAAGATTTCCGGCCCAGCAGGGCATAGAAAAGCAAGTAGGCCTATGTTGGTTATTCTGCAAAAAACAAAATAGTTGGCTAGCAATTTTTCAAAAAGGAAAAAAACAAACTGGGAAGGTCATGTGCTAAACAAATGAAATAAAAGCCTAGGCTAGACGGGCCACGGGTCCCGCACAACCCAGTTGATACCCTTCTCCGTCCCGAAAAAACAAAATTATTGCGCGCTGCTGGGTCCCTACTGTCCTCCTCACCATGTACAGTCATCTTCTGATTCCTCTCGGTTGTTGACCATGTTGACAACATCGGAGGGCAGCGCCGCGGCGAGTGAACCAAGGCGATGGATGATGGTGAGGCCTCGAACGGGAACGAACAGGAGCCGGGGAAGATCACAGCCTGCCGTGGGAGGCGGGAGCAGGCGGTCCCGCCGACGCTGGTTTGGCTTTGGCGGCTCCAGGAAGAAGAGACTGAAGAAACGCGACAGACGTTGAATGTCAATCGAACGGTCAAGGTTGGCACAATAGTTTTTTGACTAAGCGGACACCAAGTAGCATACTTTTTAATATATAGGAAGAAAACTACGAGGAAAATGCGTTCGTCTGCCGTCCTCCTCACAGGGAACGTTCGCCACATAAGTGACTATCACCCATGGTTTTCAACCGAGAAGTCTTGGGTTCGAGTCTGAGGAACTCTCAGTTTTGTCCTCCTTCCTTCCTTCCAAATAAAGGAAAGAAAATCAAAGACTTGGGAAGGCGTATAGAACAAGCTAGTGTACTAGTAAAGAGACGTTGCTGAGTTTTAGAAAAAAGAAAGATGTGCTCCTATAGCCGGTTCGAATCCAAACCTAGACTAGGACTATATATGGTGCTATGCTACTCTACAAGTAATGAAACTGACATATGCAACGTTCGCTTCTCCTCTTCTCTACTTACTCTGCCTAGCATCAGAAGCTCTGGCCGCAGCAACCATGTCCGCTGGCTGCTCATCCACCTGCTCTTTAGAAGGCAACAACCAGATATGCGCCAAATCGCCACCTGTACCATCGCGTGTGGGTCTCATCACACCCCCGCTGGCACGCGCACCGCAGCCGATTGCTCATCGCAACCCGCTGTCGTTGGTGTGGTGCCACTGCTGCAAATCACGCAGAGTCATCCGTCGCGTCTCAACCACAATCCGCAACCCTGGCCGAGTCTTCTACAAATGCCCGAATCATGGGGTAATAATATGTTTAAGTGTTGTTCTGTTGCTTTTAGTTGCTGATTTTTTTAGTAGTTTGGTTGATGATCTTCCAATTTGATTCGTGTAGAAAAGGGAAGATTCGTGTGATTTGTATTTATGTTAAGTTGCTGATGTGGGGGAATGCAACTACGCTGATTATTTGGTTATCCAAGGAATCCCAATACCAGCAGGTTGGGGTGTTGGACAAGTAACTGAAGGAACGGCAGAAGAGGAAGATGCAGAGCAGAAGGTTAAAGATGCAGTTCCTCTAATTATGGCCAAGCAACAACTGCTGAACGGCCTTGACAGCAATGAGGAGATGAAAGAGCTTGTGACGATAATGGGCAAAATCGATGTGCTCTCTAGGATGATTGTCTCTTTATTTGAAGTGTATGTAGCACTCGTGATGTATTTAGTGGCTACGACATGAGCACTTTGCTGAAACTAGTAATGAATGAAACTGGTGTAGCAGGCTGGGTGTAGTGTTGTGAACATCTAATGATTTATATTAACGGAAATCAGGGGGTATCCCCTTTTGCTCATATAAATAAATAAATAACAGAGGCCCTGTCGGGTCAGCTTTGTTCTCATTCGAAGACGTCGAGCAAATTGCAGTCCAACAACAAACTATGTCATCCAATTCAAGTTTCACAGCCAAATATGAGTACAACTAAACAACAACGTCATCATGTTTTAGTTTTCATACAATCACCAAACACAAATCAGCATACATAACAAGTGATGTTCTCACAGCAAAATACTAAACAACATGTTCATCAGGTTTCAGTTGTCATAGCAAACACAATTTCACATAGTAGATAAAAAAACGTCTTCTGACAGGCAAATACGACAAAAGCAATGTAATAATCATCCGCAGCAGCAACGTCAACGTCTTCGCCATGTGTATCAATCTGAGTCATAATTCCCCATGGTGTCATCTTCTTCTTCGTCCTCAACATCATGGAATGTTTGCTTCTTCTTGATCAACTCCTGTATGTCCACAACATGACAGGCAATCTTTTCCCCGGCGTCATTGACG
Source organism: Triticum aestivum (assembly GCF_018294505.1). Lineage (NCBI taxonomy): Eukaryota > Viridiplantae > Streptophyta > Magnoliopsida > Poales > Poaceae > Triticum > Triticum aestivum. The sequence continues at coordinate 774,797,576 of NC_057801.1, forward strand.
TGATGGTTCTCAAAGATAGTAGGAACATCTGTGTTATCTTGTACATCAGGAGCAGTGTAAGCATCATCTTGTTGTGCAACTTCATTAAATGAATTCCTCTGCTCAAACCTTTGCAATACTCTCTAGTCATCGCTACGTGCAAATGTGTCTTCCAAGAAAAATATCTGTGTTGCTTGATTTGCCAAAATAAAAGGCTCGTTGGTCTGGTACGCCGCCTTGACATTGATGGATTTGAAATAATCATCAGCTCTGGGTTTTGCGATCCTGGAAAACAGGTTATACCAACGACAGCACAACAGAACCACACACCGATGATCCTCGAAACTGGAGATATACTGCAACTGAACAATGTCTGTTATGTTAGCATATATTTCAGTTGTCTCTTCGTCATATGTATCCGTGCTCATGGTGGCACTGTTTTGTGTCTTCCTGCCTTCGTCTCGTGCAAGAGTGTTGTAGCGCACATCTCCAACAACGCAAGATTCATAATGTCTTACCCGAGTATCAGGACCCATTACTAGTGAGTAAAGGGCATCATCAACTGCCTGCCCATCCTCCCGCATCTTCTTAACCTATGGTTAGAAAATAGACAAGCTGATCATCTTATGTACTCAATATATTAAAAAACTAACAGTGCACTTCAAAAGCTTACATGGTTCTTGAACCATTTCGCAAATCCTGCCATAACCAGTTTGTCAATGTTTCTTGGATTTTGCGGCAGTAACTCCTCTTTGTAGATGCTGCACAACATAGTGATCGCGTCAAACATCTAAATATATAAGAATGTGCTGCAAGTTTAGTAGATTATGATGTATAAGCTGCAGTACTGCACTTACTTGATATAAGGTAGTATCTCAGGACAGTTATTCAACACATACCAAACCATTTTGTGCAAATCTTTAGGTTTGTCCTCTTGTCGACTCTTCCCTGTAACTCGAAAAGAATAATCGAAAACATTGAGTCCGTGATTGTCTTCACCCACCTCTTTGCTAAGATGATCAACTATTTTAATGTATTTTGAGTAGAATGTCAATGCTTCTATAGCAATTTAGGCCTCTGCAATGGAATCCTAGGTTCTAGCTCTTTCCTAACATAGCCCTTGAAAGTGCCTAGACGCCTTTTCATAGGATAGTTGGTATCTTGTCTCTAAGACGCTCCAAAGCATCTATCCTGATATTTCTACTGCAGAGTTCCCTGAAGAATTGTCCCAACTCTGCAACTGCTCTGTATAACTCAGGGCAGCCCAATCCTCTAAGGATAACAGGTAAAACCCTGTGAAGTAGGATGTGGCAGTCATGAGTTTTCAACCTGTGTACCTTGTTTCCATCTGCACTGACTCTCCTTTCAGGGTTGGAAGCAAATCCATGTGGGAATCTCACACGTGACAGGACCTCGCGGAATTCTTTTCTTTTTACCTTGTCCAAGACGTACACAGCTGGTGCCATATCCCGTGGTTTACCTTCATCTTGCACCTGCAAATCCTTTCTGATACCCAGTTGTGTCAAATCAATCCTAGATTTTAAGTTATCTTTCATCTTGCCTTCAATGTTAAGAAGTGTGCCGATAATGTTGTCACATATATTTTTCTCGATGTGCATCACATCAAGATTATCCCGCAGATCCAAATCTTTCCAATACTCCAAGTCCCACAAAGTGGACCTGCGGGTAAACAATAATCTCTCTTCTATTGTGCCACGCTTCCTTTTCTCGCTACCATTACCAGGATGGTTTCCTGGTGTAATATGCCTGACCTTCTCTAATTCCACTTGCAACTCATCGGCAGTGAGCCTCTTTGGCGCATCACGGTTTTCATGCTTTGCATTGAACACATGTCTTCGGTATTTTCTAGGATGCGGATTGTCCTTGGCAAGGAAACGGCGGTGTCCAATGTAACAGATCTCGCTAAGTATTGCGTATGACAGAGGATTCTTGTCATAGCGAACACATGCATTGTATCCATGTGTCGTTCGCCCTGACATAGTGTCCAAAGCCGGATAATCATGGATGCACCAAATTACAACATCCCACAGAAAGAAATCAGCTGGTGGGCTGCTATATAGGTCTCGAGTGAGAACACCCTTCCATAGCTGCTGAAGTTCCTCCACAAGAGGCTCCATGAACAAATCAAAATCCTTTCCAGGACTTTTTGGACCTGGGATGAGCAAGGCCATCATGTAGTTTGATTCTTTGGTGCAGACATTTGGAGGCATGTTGTAAGGGATAACAAACACTGACCACATGCTATATGTGGCGCTCTGGTGGCCAAGTGGGTTAAATCCATCTGAAGCTAAGTCAAGTCTAATGTTTCTCGGGTCAGCAGCAAACTCTTTGTGTTTATCATTGAAGCTTTTCCACTCACTACCATGAGATGGATGGCTCATTACATTCTGATCTCTGTACTCCTGGTTCCTAGAATGCCACGGTACATCCTCTCTTGTTTCAGCATCATGAAACAACCTCTGCAATCTTGGTGTAATTGGAAAATTTCTCAGAACATTATGAGGAACCCTCTTCACAGCATCACCATCTTTCCATCTTGATGATTTGCATTTCGGGCATTCACTTAAGTTGGCATAATCCTTCTGGAACAGAACACAATTATTCTTACAAACATGGATCATATCATATCCAATTCCAACTTCACGAAGGAAATTCTTCATTTTACTATAGGTGTGTGGCAGCTCAGACGCATCTGGGAAAGATTTGCAGAAAGTAGCCAACATCGCATCGAATGATTTGTTGGTCATCCGCTCAGATGTCTTCACCTGAAGAAAGGTGACCATAGCTAAGAATACTGACAGCTTATTTCCTGGGGTGACAGCAACGTTGCATTGTTCCAACATGTGGGCCCACCATTTTTCTTCTGCAGGTGGAAGTTCACGGAATGCACGAGCATTTCGTAGCATTGCTTCAATGTTGGTCAAACTCACTGGCTCCTCCACCACCACCTCCTCCTCCTCTTCCACTTGAGCATCAGGCAGATCAAGATGGTGATCTGCTGCTTCCACGTAGTCAATAACATTGACGTTTACAGCTTCACCATGATGAACCCACCTAGTATATGTGACCGACATCCCATACAAGTGTAGATGATTTTGCACGGTTGACTGGGATCTTGTAACTGAATTCATACAACTGCTACACGGGCAGAGCACATCTGATTTTGGACCACCGTACTCAGGTCTGATAAAGTTCATGAAGTTTTCAACCCCCTCGACATATGCAGCAGAGAATCTTCAAGCAGAAGTTATCCAAGTCCTGTCCATCTGTTAGACATACAAATTAGTTCTTCTACTAGATATTACAGGAATAAAACATATATGCTTTTTTATGAAGTCTAGAAAAAAATTACCTAGGTCGATGTCTAAAGCTATGGCAAGATATTTGGACGAGCAGATCTAAGTAACGAAATATATGTAAAGCTAATTCAGCAAACATATTTGAGTGCTAAATTATGGCAGACAGTTTCAGCAGTCAATGAGGTTGAGCACACAGCCATCGAACTATCGAAGGCCATCGCAGCAACAAAGATTGAGTATAAAATGGTGTAGAGCCATTTCACCTAACAGATTGGCTACTAGACCATGGCAGTCTACGTCACAATAAATATATGGCAGGACATTTTAGCAACTAATCGGCCTTGGCATGCCATCTCAGCAAACTACTTCGGCAAGGACACTTGAGTGCCGAACAGAGCAAGGAAGCTTCTTAAGTAGAGCATATTGATAGTAAACTAATTCGGCAAACAATGAGATTAACAGCGTCTATCAGCTAACATTCAGCGCTACACCGACATGAACGGGGCCTCAGTCTAGAATGCGCGTACCGTGGGAGAAGCTGACTGCCGTGCGTCTCCACACGAACGTCGCCAGCGGTGGCGGCGCTGACCGCCGTGCGCCTCCACAAGAACGTAGCCAGAGGTGGCGGCGCGGCTAGAGGACGGCAGTCTACGAGAGCGTACTGTGGGAGCGAGAGGATTGCCGTGTGTCCCCACGTTGAACCGCGGCACCGACGTATCAGAGCAGCGGGGAGGGCGGCTTTGGCGGAGTGAATGGAGTGGAGGGGGACGGGGGGGAGGGGCGTTTGGGGAATATTTGGCCGAAGGGTGGTTGAATCGAATTTGGGGGGAATTTTTGTGTGTCGGGGGGGGGGTGATTTTCGCCCGGTGGGCAGGGGGAGTTTGGCGCATGGTCGGTTTCTCCAAGTGCAGTCCCACGTGTCAGTGAAGAGGCAAGCCGAAGCGCGTTCCGTTTGCGTGAGCCGTGTGCAGGACCGAACATGTGTGGGGTGCAATGCGACCGTGACAGGAGTGCTGTGAGTGTACCACATTTTTTCCTTTTAAACTAGGTGCTTCGCCCCCTAAAAAAAATGTTGCTTTGCGCGATCCATCGATACTACTACTAGTAATCCAGTAATCCCGACTAAAATGGCGCGGCCGGGTCTTTTCCCGCGCGATATGCTGGGAGGTTGGCTTAGTTGGGTTTTTTAGATTTGTCTCGGTTTAATAAAAAGCAGAGTTGGTGATGATGGTGTGCCTGTCATCCTGCAATATAGGCCGTCCGATCTATATCTAACGGATAGGAAGGAAACTATGACAATTTACCCGCACTCCTCTCCACATTTGCAGATAAGGCTTTCCATCGTTCATCCTTTTCTCCCACAATATCTCGATCTTCCGTGCAACGCATGGGCATCTTGCTAGTACTCCTACAATATGTATATTATTGTGAAAGTTCATATACACCGGCCGAGATTAATGTAAACACGACAGATTTTCATTACATTTCGAACTTTTATAGGACAGAAAAATAAAAGAAACCTGACCCTAAACCTATTCTACGGCAGCGACCGACGTCCTCCATCTGCGATCTCTATGTACGGGGGCGGGGTTCAAGACCCGTGAAGTGAAGGTGTGGTCTCCGGCGAGGAAGAGTAGAACACGGGATACGGACCGGCCAATTGGCACACCATGCCCTGCCGCATCCCATGCCCTACTCATCCTCAGAGGAGTCCCCGACCTCGGTGGTGCCGGACGTTGGACAGCGGCAAGTAGGACGCATGGCTGACGGTGCTCCCGTCGTTGGCTGCTAGCGTGGCCACCTCTTGTGCGGTCGCGTCCGCGTCCGGCTACGCCGCTATTGCGTCGCGAGAGGCGACTTGAGCGAGGGCGACGACCTCGAGCTTCATCCCCGAAGAAAAGCTCTCCCGCAGAGCGTTCGCACTTGCGGTCATGGCGGATGTGGTGCCAGGTAGGAGGACGATGCGCTATGGTGTGGATGTTAGCTGGGCGTTGCCGCTTTAAGTAGCGCATTCCGGTGAGGCCAAGCGTCCGGGTGCATCATTAAATCGTCGGAGTTGGTTCCTCGGTCACCGATCCTCTTAACGACGACATACAAACGGACGGCATGAATGCGGGCAGCTGGCGCCGGCTAGGAACGCACCGCGCGACGGCGCGAGGGACGAGGGCTTTGGTGTGCCAGGGTAGTCAACTGCGGTCGTGGCAACGTGCCAACGTTGGAGATGCCCTTTGCTCAAATGCGATCCCTACATGTCATTGAAAAAGCAAGACCACCCGGCATGGTCTCAGGTCCAGAGGATGCAGTTGGCCGTGCTACACCACTCCGCGGATGCATCGCGGCGCCCTATGCATCCTCGACGAGCCGAGTGTTGGGGTGTGTTTGGATTGTGGCCAAAGTGCACCTTACCAAAATTTTGGTCATGACCCAAAGATTGGTCTTTGCTTGGATGGTTGCCATTTCTTTGGCATGCCAATGAACTCTAGCCAACTCTAGTTCATTTTACTTGCCAATGTCGGCCAAATCATGGGCAACCAATACCTCAACCAAAATTTTGGCTACCCAATGCTTTGATGGGGCAACCTTGGGCACAAACCAAACATATCGTTGGTCGTGCCACAGCACTAACGCCACCCTCGGCACACTGAAACCCACCGTGTCTATCGACGATATGAGAGTGTCGCTTACCGCGGGCTTCGTGTCCAGAGGCGGTGCCGGAGCTGCACCCCGTTGTTGGCCCCAACGACCCACATGAACGGTTGTCGGTGGCGAGGAGGTCATGGGCCAGCTCCTCCATTGGACTAGTTTGCGCTACGTCGTCCCGACGGGTGTGCCCCACATGTCGGTTTCCTTGTTTTCCCAGCCATATTCGAGCGTCACTGCTCCGCGTTACGCATTAGGCCTTTCACTATGTAGGCCAAGCGAGACAACATATTGTTTATTTGAGCCATTCAAGTGTAATCATGTGGCGTTTGCTTATTTCTCATACCTCTCCAACCCTCTTCTCCATCGATCATGTCACCCTCCAGTCGAGTCCATCCTCCCGCATGCGTTATTTGAACATTCCGCCGAGTATCATTCGCATGTACCCACCCTAGTCCTCTTTCAATAGATCTCCGGACCCCGAGATGAAATCGAGAGGGAACGAGTGGGGGCACGTGATACCTAAGGCGGATTAAAAATTTTGAACCGGTGATCATAGCATCCGCAAATCATATATAAAGGATATTCAATGTTCGTTTCATTTTTGAACGTACAATATACTCCCTCCTATCCTTTCTACTTTACATATAAGTTTTATGTGTAGTCAAAGTATCTCTACCATGATAAAAAAGGTATCAACATTCAACAATGCCCAATCAATATTGTTAGATTCGTACGTACTCCTAGATTTGTAGTCGAGATGGTTTCCAATTTGACTATTGACAAGATTAATAGTACTCCTTTCACATAGGTGAGTACTTTAAGTCATCTTAGGCTGTGCACCGTGACCAAGGAGGAGGGGAAAACAAGTGACATTAATGTTTATTTGCTAATTAATAGTATTGCATGCAATGAACTAACCACTGCATGTCATGTTTGATAGTCTCGTGTCATTAAAAGCATGCACACCCTCATATCTTATTGGTTGATATGTCAAAAACAAGAAACGAGGTAGAAGTTGATGCACCGTGCCTACGTGTTTAGGGATTATTTGGTTTTCGTAAGATGACTTACAAACCTAGACGGAGGGAGTACGTGAGATGTATAATGTGAAAATTATATCATTAGAAACTCCTTTCACATATGAAATTGACCGTATGCTTTGTGTAAGTTGCATGTCATATATTATTACTCTAACATTTGGTCAAAGTTAGCCTCGAAAAACGCATTAGACCCTGTATGCTTTGTGTAAGTTGCATGTCATATATTATTACTCTAACATTTGTGTAAGTTGCATGTCATATATTATTACTATAAAATTTGGTCAAAGTAGTATAGTGGAAGTGGATCCTCTGACGTAGGTATCCCTGCCTTACCCTCCCTTTCGGTCACTTACTGGCGGACCCCATGCTTGCTAGACCCCGCATGTCAGTTACTCAATGGGTTCGGCCACGTCAGGGGATCCTCATCCGTAGTATACTCCCTCCGTTTTTATTTACTGCGCATAAAACGGAGGGAGTGGTGGTATAATAAATGACGCGGGCGGGGGAGGGGGAGGGACGTCGGTTTGCTCTCAACTGCGGTCCCACAAGCGAGTGAAAATGCAAGACGAAGCATGTTCCATTCGGTGAGCGACATGGAGGGTCCAGCATGCCGGGCTACAACGCGAACGCGACAAGAGCGATGTATAGTCAAAACCGATTGACCGGTCATCACCGGAACCACTATTCACACCAGAACCTTCGCTGCTCGGCCTACGCCAGCTACTGCCCTAAAACCACAGCAAATCTCCAGCCCATTCCCCCACCTTTCGATCCCCTAGACCGCATCAAGCGTCCCCTAGTTCGCCGGAAAGCCATGGTGCGCTGCAAGATCACTTACTACAAGATGCTGACGCCGGAGCGCCGCGCAGAAATCGCAGCGGCGGTCGGCGCCTCAGACCTCCGTGCCCAAGCTCGCTTTGCGGCGGGCCAATCCGCGAGTTCTCTGGAGCCAAGCTACGGGGAGGAGGAAGCCGATCCAATGATCACTGTGGAGGTCGCGGCGCAGAAGGCCCCCGATGGGTATGTGACGATGGACGTCGACTTCCTGCCGGCGTCCGAGTCCCCCATGGTGCAGGCGGACCAGTGGTTCAACATGGCGATACTAAAGGAGGATCGGGAGGCAGAGGCTCAACTCGATACAGAGCGCACGCATGCCGCTGCCATCGAGGCTCTCCTGCAGGTGGAACCGGATGTCGTGGATGTGAACCGGGTGGCGGAGGCTCAACTTGAGGCGGAGCGCGCAGATGCCGCTGCCATTGAGGCCCTCCTGCAGGCGAACCGGACATCCTGGACATGAACCGGGCGGCAGAGGCTCGACTCGATGCAGAGCGCGTGGATGCCGCCCTCATCGACGCCCTCCTGCAGGCGGAACTGGAAGTCCTGGACTTGAACCGGGCGGCGGAGGCTCGACTCGACGCGGAGCGCACGGATGCCGCTGCCATCGAGGCCCTCCTACAGGCGGAACCGGACGTCCTCGACTTGAACCAGGCTGTGCTCTCGTCCGTGCAGAGCACTCGCACGCTCTGTTGAACGAGTAGCTGGAGGCCGAGGACAACCACGGTGCGGAGACACACGTCGGCAGCGACGGCTGGTTCGCGCCGGCAGCCAAAGATGACGAGGTCGTCTCTTTTCGCGAGCAGTGATAGTTTTTTTATGTTGTTGTTTTTATGGATCTTTTGCTGTGTAAAAACATACTATATTTGTTATGCAAGTCGCCTGACTTGGGTCAGTCTACCATTTCAGGTGGTTGGATGAATATCCTACGCCTCCTAAGCCTTCTTTCCTTCTTCCTCACCTCTTCTTCTCCCCCAACAGACCACCGCACGGGCCGTACGGATACTCCCCAACATGCGGTTGGATAAGCATGCTCTATGAACGAAAATTATGTGTCAACGATAGGATGGCTGAGTTTGGTTTGTTCACATCGGACGGCACGTGTTAGTGAGGGTGCATTCCCTTGGTTGGGTTTGCGGCGTGCAGGAGCGACTGTGTGAGGGTGCGGTGCAACTGCGGCATGCAGGAGCGACCGTGTGAGGGTGCGGTGTGACCGCGACAGCCGTGCGCAAGTGTACCTCCTTCTCATTTTGAAAACTTTAGGCAAGCTTAGCAAAAATGTGTGGCGAAGTTTGGAAATGCAAGGCCTAGACCCAAACAGGATAAGTACGTACGTACTAGGAGTACTAGTGTTAAAAAAGAAAGGCGGGGTTTTCCTTCAATACAAATCCTCATTTCACGTGTCAATTAATGCATATTTTTTTCTCGAAATACCAAAGAGCTAACCATCTCACTCCTCATCGCTTGATTAATGCAGCACCATGCAAACGAACCTTCTCACTTCCGCATGCATGCAGGGGATATTAATGTCCTTGGTTGTTAACCCCATCAATTTTGCCTCGATTAGTGTTAGTGGCCCTTTGCAAATTGTAATTTTGATATACTGTCCTTGTGTACAAAAAAATGGAGGTAGTAACTATATTTGAATTCCTTGCCCATTGCGGTGACGTCGATGATTTTTTTTTGTGGTTTGGCGAAGTGCGTTCGAAAGAGAACACCATTGAGGGAGACCACGGTAAGTCGTTCGCAAGTTCCTCCTACAAGCCGAGACAACCGCCTTATTTGCATCCAGGATGTCCTTTACTAGTACCACTACTAGGAGTACTAGTGCGGTGAGATGGTTTCTCGAAGAAGACGATGGAGAAGCGGAGTCAGATGGTTGCTTCGTCCTTGCTTTGTGATTTGACGCCTCACTTCTTTGTCATTTGTGATAGAAGGGACAGGGGAGTAGACTCTGTGCTCTATACTGTACTACATGCGTCCAAGCATGGGAGAAAGAGGAGAGACGTTGCATTTTTCTATTCCTTCAATCAATCAATCAGGGAGGTTCGGTTCCATTTTTTTGGCTTTGGCAACACCGTCCACAATGGTTCCCACGATGCCAAAAGCTATTTTCACATTTGGCTACACATTGTGGATGCCCTTAACCGTACGACTTGGTTTTTCTCTTGTGTGCAATCTATAAAAATCTCAATTATATTGATCTAAAAAATTATAGAATCAAAGATTAGTAAAAAGGAGGTGTTTTTGCCACGCGGATGGCGGGGGAGGTTTCTTATTTTCGGAGGATGTTGTCCTGGCGGTTTGCTAACATGCGGTCCCACGTGTCAGTGCTTTACCATGCTGATCCGCGTCCCACATGAGGCAGAACAACGGCAGAAGCAACACGTGGTTAAGTTGAAGAAGATGAGGGAGAAGCGGATTCAGCAACGAGTGAAATGATGGTTGCTTCGTCCCTCCAACTTATTTTTTTAGCATTATTACTTCATCCCTCCAACTTAACTGCGGGAAAGGTGCAGCTTTGTGATTTGACGCCTCATTTCTCATTACTACGCCGGCGCCATGACTGGGGTGCTTCACCCCGACTGCTCTGCACTGTAATCCGGTATGGCACGTGGACCCGGTAGCTTGATGTCCCACATGTTGGCGAAAGGGAGTAGAAGATTTGTGAAAGCGAGCGCTCCACTCTTACGACGGAGGAGTAGACGACACGACGGCCAACTGAACTGTCACTTGTACTGTATAGTGCTATAGTTTTGCTGTTTCGCACGATCCATCAATACAAACCCGATTAAACAGGAAAGGGCGGGATTTTTCCCGCGCGGTAGATGATACTGGCCATACATTTCAAAGGCAATTTTAATGTATGCAAACTGAATAATTATAAGTAACAATATGATATCTAGTAAAACTAAAAACACATATGATTTATTGTGTTAGTGTAGTAGTAGTGTTGTATTGCATAGTTGTTAGATGTAACATGCGAGAACGTGTAGAGATGTAGTTTCGGAGGGCCTACAGAGAAAAAGCGTAATACGGTCACTGAACTTCAGAATAAGCTGATTACGGTCACTATATACGTTTTGCGGTGATTATCCGGTCACTTGCTCATAGTTCAGCATCGGATTGCACTCTGTTGACCGGCTAAATAGTCTGCGTGGCGCCATGTTGACTAGTTAAATTGACCATGTTCCTTGTGGGTCCCACCTGTCAGTTCGCATAGGGAAAAGGTCAGATAAACACAAATTTACGCAAGCGCGACAAGGCTCCAACCCGTGCGCGGGAATCACCTGGTTGTGTATGTGTCTATCAGGGCCTGATGTGTGCGCATGCACATGTAGGTTGAGCACTTGTGCGTGAGAGTGTGTGTTGGTCATGTGATGTACTGGTGTGTGCATGCATGCGTGCGTGTGTGCGTGTGAGTGTTGCATGCGTGCGTGGCTGCGTGTGTATGTGTGAGTGTTGCGTGCGTGCGTGGGTGCCTGTGTTTGTGTGAGTGTTGCGTGGATGGAGTTCGTGTGCATGCATGCTTGTGTGTATAATCACCACACCAGCTCCTGTGTGTTAAAACAGACGGCTGAGCATACCAATACAAGGCCCCCTTGTCCGCTCTGCCCGCGGTCATGACTTCGAACCACTGTCAAAATATTTTTTTGTCGTTTGTTTTGATTCTTACTAGCAAGATGCCCGTGCGTTGCACGTAACATCACGATGCATTAGTATGACTTGTTTATCTTGTGAGAGAAAAGGATGAACGAGGGAAGGCCTTATTTGCAAATGTGGATAGGTGTGTGGGTACCTTTTTGCAAAATTGCCATAGTCTCTTTCCTATCCGTCAGATATAAATCGGACGGCCTATATTGCAGGATGGCAGGCACACCATCATCACCAACTCTGTATTTTATAAGAGTGTATTTTATATTTTATGTATTTTATAATAGTGTAGATGTAGAGTAGATACAAGTCGACTGGTGGGCACGATGGTAGTGAGAAAATGTGATGCAACACTAGAGGTGCCACATGGAGCGTTTAACTGGTCAACTAGTCATGTCATGAGAAAATACAAAGTTGTACGGTGAGCCCGTGACTGTATAATAACCACTAAACGTAAACGGCGACTGTAATGAGTGGACTATGATGTCCAATGTATGTATTGTGCTTTCGCTTCAAATACAATGATTGTCATTGCATATATCGCGAGAGAAAGATGAAACACGCGTGAATTTTCTGGGGGCTTACTTTTAGAGGACCTGGAGATAGTTTTGTGTGCATACGTGAAAGGGGCATATAGGGGGGGGGGTATGCGATGGAGAGAGATGCTCTTTGTTTCTCTTTATTATGACTAACTTTGTATAGAGTATAAAAATATACAAATTCACAGTGCGGAATAAATATCATTGTGGGCACCATGCAATGCAAATTAGCGTTCGTACTCCTCCATATAACTTTGTAATGTTGTATATATGTAGAAACCCTAAAATAATTTTTTGGCCACACTTTATTCAAAAGGAATGTTGTATGCGAAATAAACGTGAAGAGAGGGCTTTTTAGATCAATGGGGAACGTGATGTAACATGTGTGAATGTGTAGTTGATGCATTTGGCGGGGCCTAGAGAGGTATGTGTGTGTATTACGTATTCGAGAGAGGCATGGATAGAAGGGCCGACCGGGGGCAGGGCGTGGGAGAGATAGCACGAGAAATGAGAGTGGTCTAGAGAGAGAGAGACGAATATGACGTCATGACAAGAGATTCCATTCCCTTGAGTGTGTATATGCAAGGGGGAGGGAATAGAGGCACCAAGAGAAATTTTCTGTGTGTGTGGTGTTTGTGTTGCTATGTGTGGGTGTGAGAAGATAATGAGACGTGGGGGCAGAGGGTGTGTCACCGCGTGAGGTCCGGTGGGTCGAGGTGAGGCCCTTCATTCGGTTCCGTCCTGCGCCACATTGGTCGGCCCATGACACATTTAGGAAGACCCATGGATGACTAGTCGTACAAGACAAAGATAGCAGAATTGTGAAGGACTATGTGTCCACTGAATAAGCCGGCTAGGATTTGTAACCCTAGGTTCTCGGACTAAGGTAACCCCTTTATCTCTGATATTACTATTCATCCAACCTAACTTTAAGGGGCATCCTACAGAATGCTCTGTTAGAATCATACTCGTTGATTACGAAGAGAGGTGTGAGATTATGCGTGAGAGACAGGCGTAAAGATAATGTGCGTACATGAGACACGTAGGCAGGTCCATGTATATAGAAAGGGTCGATGAGCTTTGTGCGTGTGTATGTTTGCGAGAGGAAGAGTGCTTGTAATAAAGGTTAGTGAAAACAGTTGTAAATGGTTATGAGAGGGAGGGAGGGTTATATCTATAGCATGTGTGCGAGAAAGACACCTCGGGAGAGAGTGTGTGAGCATGTGTGAGAGACCACCGATGGAGAGTGAAACTACACGTAAAATACTGCTCTACACATTGATTAAAGATATAAATTGTATCCAAATATTAGGATGGGATCATGATATTTGCAATTCATGTAAGGAGCGGTCATTGATCCATCAGACATCTAGATTCTATCAAATTTGAGCATGTCTATGTTATTGTTCGACACAATTGATCTACATAGTTAGTATTTTGAACTCCAGACAATGCATCGCTTTAGCAATTGAATATAAACATGAGTATAGTTCATGTTGTGTGTGTAAAGCACATTGTACATACGAAAGTTACACAATGGACATTTATAAATAGCTACCTATGAAGTAGCATACATTTGAATTCAACCTAAGGTGGTTTAAAAAAATCGAATTCAACATGAAGTCCATTCAATTATTTGAATTTGATATCATGGCATTTGTAAACCATACCTAAAGTATGGGGTACCAATCTTTGCTCTGAGTTTGTACATAATAGCATATGTAGTCGTGTACAAAATAGATTCAAATTTAGCTCCTCCATTCCAAAATAATCGTAGTTATAGGATTTTCAAGTGTCAAAATTTCAAAAGGAAGCGGATAATTTAATGAGGTTTTCAAACATACAAGGTCATATATAACGTTATCTATTTAGGTCAATCCTCATAGTTCAAGAGTACACTAAACGCCAATGCTCGTGTTTCAAAATTTCGAACGAAGCGCCAAAAGAGCCTCTACTCGCCCGAAACCGCCTGAGACCAATGTTTGGTAGCACAAGGAAATTACTTTTCTAATAACTCCGACCCGTGAAACCTACCGGCCCGACGTCCAAAGGTCTAAATCGGGGTAGGTTTGTAGCTTCATCTAGACGCCACGCAACCGCCTCCGAAAAACATTCATACACAATGGCCGCCTAAGCACACATGCGCGCGGCCGAAATCGCTCCCGCCCACTATTTGGGACACCTGGGATTACCATCCTACCCTCGACCCACGGTAGGTCCAAAATTTAAGAGGGGGGCAAAGTTTGTACTTTCCCCAAATTTCAAACAAGCGCGTCCCATCTTCTGTACAAAAAAGCCAAAAACAAGCGCGTCCCAGACTGAAACATGGTTCCCCCCCACCCGTCTGATTCCCCATTCGTACTCCGTGGGCGCCAAAACTACCTTTCCACCAGCCGTGAAACCCCGGCGTCCTCCGTCCGCCATCCCATCGCACCCATCAACCGCCGCCCTCCTCCATCACGCCAGAGCCGATACCCCGACGTCGTCGTCCACCGCAACCTCAACCGCAACGCCCTTCACGGCTAGTAGTTGAAGCCGAGGCCGAGCCGTCCGTACCCGAGCCAGTTCAACCATGTCATCCTGCGCCTCACCGCTGCCGCTCCAACTTCGCCACCCTCCACCGCACCGGAGCTGTTCCTGCTACGCCGTCCTTCGCGACATGTAGACGTGACCACACTGGTAACTGAAGAAGGTACTCCTCTTCCCTTATTCGTGCAAATCTTACGTCTCTGCTTGCACGATATTCATCCCACAGAAGACACTAGTTGACCGCTTATTCTTGATACTAGATGTTCCTAGTAACTCGTGATGCACAAGGTTTCTCCTCATATACTATTTCACCTTAGCTAGAGGTCTGTTGCCCCCCCTGAATTTCAATTTCTGGCCAGTTGATTCCCAATTAACGGAAGCATTCCCCGGCATAATAGGCACTAGTATGACTATTACGCTGGGGAAGCAGCGCATTGGTGTTTATCTTAGGGGCGTGTGCGGCCTAGAGCTACTGGCGCACGATCTAGAGGTCGGCCGGGATTAAAGGGATGGCTTGGGGGCGCTGCCAAGCATGGCGGTGGTGTGAGGTCGATGGGAGGGTGGGGCGGCGGAGGCACGGGTCTAGGCCGGTGGTCGCTGGCGGTTCGAGAAAGATCGTTAACAGGGACTGGCAGGAGGTAGACGAAGGCCATCTGCCTATTCCTTATATATCGGACGGTTCATTAAAAAATCGACTGACCTATTTATTTTCAGTCGACTGTTATCTTAGATATGACCACATGTGGTGGTGTGCTGGAGGAGTACCTGCATTTCCTGTGCTCATATATTACAAAATCATACGGAGTAGAATCTAATTTTGTTTGCCGTGTAATGTTGTAGAGCTATCATATGTCTCCTGTCATTTATTTTTCAGCCACCTGCTATCTGCTACTTTTACAATGCACTAGTTCTGCACACACTTCATCCATACTCTCACTATTGTGTTTTTATGCAAGGTTATTTCAGAGTCTGCTGAAAGCTAAGCAAAAAAGAAAAGAGACAAGTCGTGCCAGCTTTCTACGCGGTTAAGCGCGGCACATTACAGCGCTTTAAAGGGTGCAGTGTCAGCAGATGGAGATGGTAAACGTTGCTCTGGAGTTGATGACCTCGCTCGCAATGAACCACCATCCCAGGTGCTTTCTTTAACTTCGCGGTGTCATATGTGGTTGCATGTTCCATATCGTGTCTAGCTTGTATTCGAAAGGCCGAAGTCGGTCTTTATTAAGATAAGGAAAGATATTTTTTACATGAACCACCATCCAGTGACAAGCCCAGCAAAGACATGCATCACCTGGAAGCCAACTAAAAAGCCGCGATGGTGGCGAAGCAGCCCGCCTCCCACCAGGCTCTCAAGTCCTAGATGATCATGTTCACCACTCCAGCCGGATGTCTAGCTTGTATTGCTTCCAATTTGGTTAAATTGCATCTGCTTAGCTTACACATTATACCTTTGAATATGACATGCCTTTCTATTTTTGTTACATACTAGTACATCTGTGTATTAACCATGTTCTTACATCAAACTAATGTTCTTGTGTATCCCTCATCAATCACTTATGACGAGGCAGGCAGGCAAGGGGACTACTCCTCATTTAAGAATGCAGCGTCAGCCTCCCGACATGATTCTCAAGAAACAGAAATGCTAGATGAAGATAGTGAACGTAGCTCTGTAGTTGATTACATCATTTCCCCTACACTAGCATCGCAGGTGCTTGCTCTAACTTGGTAGCGTGATATGTGGTTGCATGTTGCATATGGTGTCTAGATTGTAATTCTTCCAATCTATTTAAACTGCATGTGCTAGTCTCCTTAGCTTATACATTATACCTGTTAATGTGACATGCCTTCCTGTATTTAGTACATAGTACATCTATCTATTAAGCATGTCCTTACGTAAAACTATTGTTTTTTTGTATCCCGCATCAATCAATATGATGAGACACCTTTAGTACATGCAATGCGATATTAGTTGCATCTTTCATATGATTTATAGCATGCGCTGCTTCTAATTTGTTGAAATTCCATTTATGATGGGACGCTTTTAACTTGGCAGAGTCATATTGGTTGCATCATTCATGTGGTATCTAGCTTGCATTTCTTCTTATTTGCTGGAATGGTTTCTGCTTAGTTTACACAAACAGTTGTGAACATGCCATGTCGTCCTGTTTTTCGTACATATTCCATCCTGGTATCATGTGTTTGCCTTACATCAAAGTAGTGATTGTCAGTATCATGCATGAATGAGTTCTGAAGAGAGAATTTTATTACTTTTTCTTGTATGTTTTACTTGACAATTCAAAATCAATAAAGTGGAAGGAAGTTAGCAAGGCAGCGGATAAAGGTGCTCCTTCCAAACGGAGGGCCTCTACAATTTCTACTCCTCCACACCCCCAAGATGATTTCCAAGACAACACATGCATAGACACTCACCAAAACTGTGTTTATGATGAGCACGTCTCCCCTAGTGCAGCATCACTGGTGCTCCCTCTAACTTGGCACTGTTATATGTGGTTGCATGTTATGTGTGATGTCTAGCTTGTATTGCTTCTAATTTTGTTGAATTCCATCTGCTTACTTTACACATTATACTTGAATAAGACACGTGTTCCTGTTTCTAGAACATACAATATATGTCTATCACACCATGTTCTTACATAAAATTACTACTGTTGTGTAACCTGCAAGGCTGCAACAATCACTTATCATAAGACACGTTTGACTTCGGAGTGTGATATAGGTTACATCTCACATTCTTTTCTAGCTTGTACTACTAATTTGTCAAAATGGCACTTATGACGAGACAATTTTAATTTGGTAGAGTGATATTTGTTGCATCTTTCATATGGTGTCTAGCTTTCATTGCTTCTAATTTGTTGAAATGCCTTCTCCTTAGTTTGCACATCATAAGCTATGAATATGCAATGTTGTGAATATGCAATGGCGCTAATGACGAGAGACCTCTAACATTGTAGTGTGATGTTGTTTGCATCTTGCATATGATTTATTTCTTGTACTGGTTCACATTTGTTTAAATGCCATTTATGCTGAGACACGGTTAACTTGGCAGAGCCATATTTGTAGCATCTTTCAGATGGTGTCTACCTTCCATTGCATTGCTTCTAATTTGGTGAAACGTCTTCTTCTTAGTTTACACATCATAGTTCTGGTTATCTCTTCCGTCCTGTTTTTATACATATTACATCCTCCTATCATGTGGTTGTCTAACATCAAAGTTCAGTTCGTCTGCATCACGCATCAATTTGTTCTGAAGAACTAAATTGTTATTCGTTTTTCTTGTCGGCTTGACTTAACATGGCACCGAGAAAGAGGAAGAAACACAGAATGGTAGGGAATGAGAAGTGGATGAATTCTGCAGATTCTGCTGGTACTTATGGTGCAATAGAAGGTGAAGTCCAGCGGAAAATTCTACAAACATGGCATCCCATGCTACATGAGCTGCAAAAAAAGCCAAACAGAAACAAATAGCTGCCACCAAACAAGCAGAGACAGCCCTAGTTCTTGCAACACCTACCACAGTACTACCAGTTGCACGACATACTCATGCGTGAACTGAGCTAGCAGCACATTCCCAAGGTCCCTTGCCACCTGACACTACTTCCCAAGCACTCTTGACACAAGACGAGTTGGCAATATCAGATGAACCTTGTGAGCTTCAACACCAAGAAGGTAGTTGCTGGAGTCAAGTTACAGTTGTATGCTTATTTATATGTAGTCTCACAGTTTGATGTACACTAACACTTCCTATGTTCGTTGTTGGACTAGCACCTAGGCGCAAGAGGAAACAAAGATCAGGGATAATCCTCGATAGGTTAACTAAATCTAGAGGAGGAAGAATGGAGATCCGTTTTGAGGCAGGTTTAAAAAGGCCACGTGATGCTACAGAGTCAGCCAAGTTAGTATCAGAGGCAGCGGTTGCCGTTAGGTGTCATGTACGTATCCTCCCAACATGGATTCAGTACAGGAATGAAAAAGACGAAACCCATTTCAACAGCTTCCTCGACCATTTATCTGTAAGTATGGTTATGTATGGAAACTAGTAATATCATCTTGCTCTGTCCCATACTTTCTAGGTTGCTGATAATGAGACTCCCATAATTTTCAATAGATGAGGTCCAAGTTGGATAGCCAAGATGATGCAACCAGACAAGCTTGCACCCATGTTTTCAAGTCTGCTCTGCGACAGTATCGGCATAACTTGAGGAAAACTCACTTTGAAGGCAAGGCTAACAATGAACTTTCCAAAACATCTCCAGTGGAGAATATATCGGATGAAGACTGGAGGGGCCTTGTTAATCACTGGTGTGATCCAAAGTATCAGGTACATTATATATATGTGATCAGATCACATGTTGAATTCCTATTGACGCATGTGCCACACAAATCTATCTTCTTGTAGGTGAACTGTTCAAAGAACAAGGCCAACCGTACGAAAGTGAAATTCCAACAGACGACAGGATCTTGTAGCTATATTGCACACTGCGAGGCTCTTGTAATCAACTGCTATTTCACTCTTTTCGCTATACCATATTATCAGATCTATATTGACTTGTTCGAAATGCATAGGAAAGCCCGCAAGGACCAAAAAGTACCTGAACCAAATGTTGTGGAAATCTTCAAGGACTGTCACACCAGCAAGAAGAAGGGCATGACTACACCAGCCAAAGCCGCTGTTGTAAGTCCTTAATCCTCATGTCTTTTAACTACTACTTACTCTGACTTGTGCCTTGAACTGCATGGTTTGCAGTCAATGTCTATTACTCTTTTCAATTTTATACACAATTGTCTTAGCGTACCATTGCACCTTACAAGGTTTAAAAGGGAGGAGTGATGTTCCTTTGATCCTTACCCATAATCTAGTTCCGTGCTGGACTTGCCCACACAACGTTACAATTGCATGTTTGTCTATTCTCAGTTGTTTTGTGATATGAATGATGTCATACTATGCTTACCGTATTATAAACTTCGTCTCTTTATCCTTAGCCCTCAATACAATGTGAAGAAATAGACAATACATTAGCGATGGTACATGGTCATATGTTTGGAAACTGGTTTTATTATGTACTTTGCAATAAAATACAACTAATATTTTACATGGGTTCACCAGAATAAATTCTGTATATAGAACAAAGCTATTTTGTTTGGTTTTGCTGCCTCCTTAATATCTTCTGTTCTGGTACCACTAATGTAAAACCTCAACTTTTCAGCGAGCTATGGAAAAAATGGTGGAACCGCCACCTTCGAAGGTGGCGAGGCAACTATAACTGCAATGTCAGCTCTTGCTGAAGTGGGTCAGTACATGTCCACTAATAGTGCCAAAAGCACATTCCTGCGTAATACTGGGTTGGTTGTTAAGGCAATATCGTCCAAACTGCCTCATGATCAAGATATGCAAGCTCAAAGCAATGTTGTATTTGCGCTCCAGACACAAGTCCATTCCCTAACAGAGGCCCTTTGTGAAACAAGGAGAAACATTGCTCAATGTCGTCAAGATATGCATGGTTTTGAAACCAGACCATCAGACATTTGCTATGTTGTTCAGGAGCCTAGGGGAAATGAAGGCGAGGGTTATGGTGCTCCATCGGACAATACAGCATGAAAACGTAACAATCAGGTCAAATGAACCAAGCTTCTGAACTTCTGGTGGTGCATTTATCTGCTAGACAGTTAAGTTTTATGCCAACCTTACTTTTGTTATATAGTTGTAATTTGTTTTGGTGCGATACAAAATTTGTTCTTAACATGCAGCCACCGGCTGAAGAAAACAGCAAGCCATTTTTCTATAGTGTAGGGTGTTCCCTATATTTGCACTGGTGGCGATCTTTGATGCCGAGTGGATGTAATCTGTGCAATTGCCTTAATAGCCTAGCGTTAGTTTCGGCCTTATTTATTTCCTAGTCTTCTTTTTCCCTGGTTTGCTAGTGGCCGCAACTACCCATGGGCCATATACGGGCCGTAGGATCCATGGGTCTCCTACAGGCCGTTGATCAATGGGCTTGTAATCGGTGGGCCTCGGGCCGTCGATAAATGGGCCTATAATCAGTGGGCCTCGGGCCATCGGATAAATGGGTCTACATGGGCCGTAATCGGGCGTAATTGGTATCGTCCCAGCACGGTAACGGGCCGTTAACAGGTCGTAGGACTGCAAAAGCTTAATTCTGTCATAGGCATAACGGGTCGTTAATGGGCTAGAATATAGGACAGGATGGCCAGAAATGGGACGACTCTTGCCATGGGCCAAATTTGGCCCATTAGGGTAACAGGCCAGTAACGGGCCGACTCTTGCCATGGGCCGAATTTGGCCCATTTGTGGAACATGCCAGTAGCGGGCCGACTCTTGTCATGGGCCCAATTTGGCCCATTAGGGGAGCAGGCCAGTAACGGGTCGAAAATAATCGAGGGCTGAAAAGGAGCCCAAGAACGTATGGGCCGTCAATAGGCCGAAAGCTAACACGGGTTGGAAACGGCCCATGTAAATCACAGGCCGTTAACAGGTACACATAAAATTACTGTTCATTATGGGCTAGAGTCACCGTGGGCCTGTAAAGGGCCGAAAGATATGAAGGCCTCATATGGGCCGAAAGACGTCATGGGCCATACATGGGCCGAAAGTGAAATGGGTTGGTGTTATATTCGACGGCCCACATGAAGTTGTTGGGCCGATTTCCTTTAGTGCCTAACGGGCCGTGAGTTAACGGGCCATAAAATGGGCTTTTTGTGAAGAGACCGTTAACAGGCTTTTCATGGGCTAGCCCGTTAACTTTTGACCAAGTCAAACGGGCCGGCTTTGTAAGCTAAATGGGCCAGTGGTGGGCCGTGGCACGTGTCGACATATCATAGGCGCCTATCTGACCCACTGACGAGCTGACACGTGTTTCGTCCGGCCAATAAGAATTTTACACATGGAAATTTCCCATTGGTCGGGCCTGTTAACAGGTTATCGGATCCAAAACCCGACCCGATAGCTTAACGGCGTTCCGTTACGGTGGATGCCACATGTCGGTCACCCTTGACAAAAGAACTTCTGTGACGCGCGATTTATCATCATGGAAGTGGACACTTCCGTGATGATAATTTTGGTAATGTCATGGAACACTTCTATGACAGCACAGGTATGACTATCTTGATTATGTCATAAATTTGTCATGGACGTACATGCATGACAAAAAACGCGACCTTCTGTGACAAACATGTATCATCACGGAAGAGTATTTTTTTGTAGTGCTGGTATGAACTCGACCTCTCTTCTTTTTGTAAATACGATGAGTTCATCGTTTCTGAGTCAGCCGATTATGAGGTAAACATATTTGCAATGACATTTAGAGATTATAGTTGCTTGTGTCATGCTTGATTAGCTTTGAGTTATAATGGTTTACCTTGCGTGCCAACATGCTATTACAATGATTATGATCTGATATGATGGGATGGTATCCTCCTTTGAATGTATTGAGTGACTCGACTTGGCACATGTTCACGCACGTAGTTGAAACAAATCAACATAGCCTTCACGATATTTATGTTCATGGTGGATTATATCCTACTCATGCTTGTATTCGGTGTGAATTAATTTTAATGCATGTTTATGACTGTTGTCGCTCTCCTAGTTGGTCGCTTCCCAGTCTTTTGCTAGCATTCACCTGTACTAAGCGGGAATACTGCTTGTGCATCCAAACTCCTTAAACCCCAAAGTTGTTCCATATGAGTCCACTATACCTTCCTATATGCGGTATTTACTTGCCTTTCCAAGTAAATTTGTATGTGCCAAACTCCAAACCTTCAAATGAAATTCTGTTTTGTATGCTCGAGCAGCTCATGTTACAACTAGGGCTGCCTATATCTTCCATGCTAGGTGGGTTATTCTCAATAGGAGTGGACTGCGCTCCTCATTCATGAGAAAGGGCCGCTAACCGGGATGCCCAGTCCCATGATCCAAAAAGATCAAAGAAAATCAAAATAATTAAACAAAACACCCCCAGGGCTGTTGTTAGTTGGAGGCACTCGTTGTTTCGAGCAAGTCATGGATTGATGCTTGTTGGTGGTTGGGGGAGTATAAACCTTTACCATTCTGTTTGGGAACTGCCTATAATGCATGTAGTATGGAAGATACAGCCATCTCATAGTTGTTGCGTTGACAGCAAAAGTATGCCGCTCAAAATGTTATTCAATCTCTATTTTAAAAATCGAGCTCTGGCACCTCTACAAATCCCTGCTTCCCTCTGCGAAGGGCCTATCTATTTACTTTTATGTTGAGTCATCACCCTTCTTATTAAAAGCACCCGCTGGAGAGCACACTGTCATTTGCATTCATTACTATTGGTTTACATTGGGTATGACTTGACTGGATCTCTTTTACCATGAATTACAATGTTTAGTCAGTCCTTGACCTTTAAAGGTGCTCTGCATTTATGTTTTGCGGTCTCGGAAAGGGCTAGCGAGATACCATTTTGTTATATTATGTTATGATTGGTTTGAGAAAGTGTTGTCATCCAAGTTTTACTATTATGGCTCGCTAGCTAATTATGCTATTGATATGAGTAATTGTGAAACCTAAGTATTATTGTGAGTATGGTTAGTTCATAATATTTGCTGGAACTTGAATCCTGGCTTTTCATGTTACAATAACAAGAGCAAACAGAGTTTGTAAAAGTTTTTCTTCATCACTTTCAGATAAACTGAATTGTTTGAGGACAAGCAAAGGTTTAAGCTTGGGGGAGTTGATACGTCTCCAACGTATCTACTTTTCCCAACACTTTTGCCCTTGTTTTGGACTCTAACTTGCATGATTTGAATGAAACTAACCCAGACTGATGTTGTTTTCAGCAGAACTACCATGATGTTGTTTTATGTGTAGAAAAGAAAAGTTCTCGGAATGTCCTGAAGATCCATGGAGGCACTTTTTGGAATTAATATGAATTTCTGGGAGAAAGAAATACACTAGGGGGACCAGGGCCTGTCCACGAGACAGGGGTGCCCCCCTATAGGGCGCGCCCCCTATCTCGTGGGCCCCCTGGACCACCACCGACCTCAACTCCAACTCCATATATTCACGTTCGGGGAGAAAAAATCAGGGAGAAAGTTTCATCGCATTTTACGACACGAAGCCGCCGCCAAGCCCTAATCTCTCTCGGGAGGGCTGATCTGGAGTCTATTCGGGGCTCCGGAGAGGGGGATTCGTCGCCGTCGTCATCATCAACCTTCCTCCATCACCAATTTCATGAAGCTCACCGCCGTGCGTGAGTAATTCCATCATAGGCCTACTGGACGGTGATGGGTTGGATGAGATTTACCATGTAATCAAGTTAGTTTTGTTAGGGTTTGAACCCTAGTATGAACTATGTTCTGAGATTGATGTTGCTATGACTTTGCTATGCTTAATGCTTGTCACTAGGGCCCGAGTGCCATGATTTCAGATCTGAACCTATTATGTTTTCATGAATATATGTGTGTTCTTGATCCTATCTTGCAAGTCTATAGTCACCTATTATGTGTTATGATCCGACAACCCCGAAGTGACAATAATCGGGATACTTCTCGGTGATGACCGTAGTTTTAGGAGTTCATGTATTCACTATGTGCTAATGCTTTGTTCCGATTCTCTATTAGAAGCAGGCCTTAATATCCCTTAGTTTCCGCTAGGACCCCGCTGCCACGGGAGGGTAGGACAAAAGATGTCATGCAAGTTCTTTTCCATAAGCACGTATGACTATTTACGGAATACATGCCTACATTACATTGATGAACTGGAGCTAGTTCCGTGTCACCCTATGTTATAGCTATTATATGAGGAATCGCATCCGACATAATTATCCATCACTGATCCATTGCCTACGAGCTTTTCACATATTGTTCTTCGCTTATTTACTTTTCAGTTGCTACTGTTACAACTACTACGAAAACCCCAAAACAATTATCTTTACTTTTGCTACTGTTACCTTTATTATCATACTAATTCGCTACTAAATACATTGCTATAGATACTAAGTTATCCAGGTGTGGTTGAATTGACAACTCAACTGCTAATACTCAAGAATATTCTTTGGCTCCCCTTGTGTCGAATCAATAAATTTGGGTTGAATACTTTACCCTCGAAAGTTGTTGCGATCCCCTAAACTTGTGGGTTATCAATGATTCCCGGCCTGCATCCTCACTGTCGACCCATTCGCGACGACGTCCTGCTTCAGAGGACCCATGTCGGGGACTAGGCTCCGTCGTGTTGGCACTGGGAGGTGCTACCTTTTGGGGCTCGCCGCTTGGTGAGGAACCCGGGTCCCGTCGTCGACCCTGAGCTCCTTTGGTGGTGTTCCCGTGGGCCACTTTCAGTGCGGAGGGAGCCGGCCCCGACGGAGGTGGTGCGTCGCCGTGTCAGGGAGGAGGACGAGCACGTCCATCGCTACATGTCTGCTATGGACGTTAGGTTCTCCAATACCTAGCAGGGTCTTTGGGGAGTTGACCGGAGCTATGATCCTGTGATGGTTCCTTCTCTTTAGGTGTCCACCGCCCGCGCCTCAGGAACCGCGAGCGGCCTAGATTATTCTGTAGTATTCGATCTTTATTAGCTAGCCAGCTAGTGATGTATTTGATATATAATATTCGAGACGATGTATTCGAGATTATATATTATTCGAGACGATGCATATTATGCATTATGATTCAGGATTTCCTTATTGATTGCATGCATGCATTGTAATTTGAATACTAAATTGTTTTATATTTCTTCTGGATTAGTTAAATAAAAGCTATGGCGGACAATACCGACAGAGAGGGAGAAGAGGCCCTGTTCGAGATCATACGCTCCCCTCGCGCGCCAGATGATCGAAATGAAGAAGATGACGGCTGCCAATATCTGAACAATACTGGGGAGGGTGATGATATGATATTCGATTGCGACGACCGAATTGATGAAGTCATGGACGACGACTTTGATTATGATGGCGAAGAAGTTAATGATTATGATGGCAAAGAAAAGGTTGATCTTGAAATAACAGGGACCGGCGAGGTATATTTATATAAGCAGGCATCTCGTGATCATCACATGTTTTAAATGATTTGAAGATATATTAACGAATCGATCTTTCTTCTTTCAGCCCTCCGGATCAAGCAAATCATCTACAGGCAGAGTGCGAGGCCCGGGCAAAAAGTTGAAGGAGGGTGTAAAGTACAACATCGATGCCATCAAAACTAATGGTGAACCAATAGCGCCTAAGAATATTGTGAACAAGTTCGTTCGAGTGCGGAGTTCTTGTGAAGGACAAACTCCCGATCTCCCTCTAAGAATAGAAAGATCCATCAAAGCCCCGTCCAGATCTTACTTTTGTTGATGACAGAGCAAAAACTGCGCTTTGGGAAAATCTCATGGAACATTTCACCCTACCAGATCATTTCATAGTTGTAGATGTGGAGAAAGTCAAGGACGCTGTTCTGAGGAAGATGGCAATTGCATTCGACAACCACAAGAAAACTGTATGGAAATAACTACGTCAAAGCAGGAAAGAACACTCCAGAATTCAAGGGAACACTGGAGAACCAAAGAGAACACTGGGACGATTTCATGAAATTCAAGGAATCATAATTATCTAAGGAACGGTCCAAAAAAGCAAGGCCAATGCCGCAAAAAAGAAGCAACTCCATAGGATGGGCCAGGTGGCTTCGCGGTGTCAATGCCTAAGTGGGATACGTCTGAGCAAGAGATGTTGGCTGCACAGGTCACTCAAGTTACATTGAGCTGGCCCCCAGGTGCAGAACTTGGTTCTATGCGCATGGGGGGCGTTGGACCCAAAGACAGGCGAGGTTTCGAAGAAGGCATGTCTTAAAGGAGCCAATGTTAAGTTAGTTGAAGCAATAGAAGAAGCTCGAAAGGGGGTGTTCACGCCCAACAAAGAGAACGACGAGCTTATGCGTGCCCTGTGATATCCTGAACACCCGGGAAGAACACGAGGCAAGGGCGTTGTTCCGTGGTATGAGGGCTTTTCTGAGTGCAACACCGACTACAGAAGCCGTGCGAGAAGGAAGATGGAGGAGGAGAAGAAGAACAAGCTGGAGGACAAGCAGAGGAAGCAGGAAGCAGAACGCCTTCAAGGCCTAGAATCAGCGCACGCGGACTTGGCACTCAAATTCCAGCGGCAGCAGCAGCAGATCGACTCACTTAGCCAGGAAAGGGGGTCTCAGCAGCGGCCGCAGCTAGCAAATGATCCAGAATTGGATAGCACCGTCCCATCCATGCCGAGAAGCAGCATGGGTTCCGCCCCGTACGATGCACTGCTAGATAGATACCCTGTGGATGACATCATGGAGAACACTAACTAGGAGCTACACTTCAAAATAAAGAACATATCCATGAAAGCAGCGGACGCCATTGCTTATAAATCCCCCCGGAGCAACCTGAATGATTCCAGCCGGCTATGCTCGTGTCGTGGTTGATGAAGTGCTGGACCAATATTCAGGGCTACAACTTGACATTCCTGGGGGTGACGAGGAGTACACACTGGGAGAGGCCATACATCGTATCATCCTATGGAGAAAGGATTGCATCATCTTTCGAAGGCCACCGACACCGCATCATCTAGAGCTTGACATTCTAGGAGGTGACGAGGAGCAGACGACTCAAGCTCCTCCAAGTCCAGCACAGCTTCAGGCCACTCCTCCTACTTCAACTCAGCCAACGCGTGAGACCACTCCTCCTGCTTCAACTCAGCCAACGTGTGAGGCCACTCCTCGTGCTTCAACTCAGCAAACGTGTGAGGCCACTCCTCCTCCTCCAAGCCCACCAATGCGTGCAACTCCTCCTCCAAGTCTGACACCACGTCAGCCATCTCTGCTACCTCAGCAACTGCGGAAGAGAGCCACCGCAGCTATGGTGCGTAGTGCTACAAGTCGAGGTAGTACATGAGGTACAGGTGGAGGCAAGCGATTTCAATATGGTCCAAGCCTCGCGCCTCTTCCGCAGAGGCCTTACGACATGACCAAGGAGCAAAACTAAGCCATAATGAAGGCCCAAGTGGAAGCCCATTTTGGACCGAAACCGCCAGCGCCGCCAAGGGAGAAAGTGCCCGAGGATAAGATTGACCACTTTATTCATATGCTAAAGCACCAGCTCCCAAGCCTATTGACTCAGACTATGAGCACCAAATCAGGAAGGTACATCGAGCACGACAAAAGGAGTCGAGCTCGAGCTCGAGCCAAGCAGCTGGCCAAAAATGCGGGAAAAACGTTCCCCGGCTAGGAGAACAGGCGGCGCAATTGATCCTCCCGCTTGTTGTACCAAGACGTGAGAGTACTGGAGCTGGTCAGCTGCTAATAAGCGATGAGCATACAAGGCAGGCTGAAATGCTCGGTATCAATGTTGGACAACTCCTCGAGATTGAGCCCATGCCTCTGCTTAGAGAGCCGGACATAAAACGGAAATATGTCTACGTCCATCCTTTGGTCAAGCCTGAGGAGGTCAAGAACCTCCCAATGAGAATGTATGAATTGCATGACTGGTACATGAAAATTACCAAGAGTGCCAATTGAGAGTCTCTCATAGTGAAAGTCAAGGAAGAGTATTACTTCCATAAGCTAGCTCTAGCCGTTGAGTATTCAGAACTATTTCAGTTATTCAATCAAGACGCACTCGACAAATCTCTCGTTAGTTGCTATTGTCTGTAAGTGATTTCTTTCTGTAGTTCATGTCTCAAGCTAGTTGTAGTGCTCATTGATCGATCATTACCTGTAATTATCCTCAGTATATTCTTTTTTGTGGTATTATGAAGGATGAAGATGTATGAAATGAAAAAAGATGGACGCTATGGCATTGGGTTCATTGACCCAAATACCATTAATGAACAAACATGGACATATCCATGGTATCAAGCACATGTAGAGAAAAACATGCTAGAGTTCTTGAAGTGCCTCAATACCAATGAAGATATACTACTGCCTTACAACTTTCTATGTGTCACATTGTCTTGTACTACAAATTCTGTTTTTACTTAGTAGCTAGCTAGATGTTAATAATTATTACTACCAATGATGAGTGTTATGCACATGCACACTTAATTAAGACATGCAAACGTGTGTGCATGCAGTTTCCATTGGATCTTGTTAATCATTAAAGTTGATGAAGGAACGGTTGAAGTACTGGACTCACTACTTGAAAAAAAAAGACTACACAATCATGAAGGGGATAGTCAACAGGTAATTTCAATCATTATTAACTATATGCCAGCCTCTTTAGTTCGCCATTTCCTGATATCAACTATTTAATAACTCGTTTATTCACTTTCTTTGCCGGCGGGCAGGGCTTGGGAAAATTTCAGGAATGAGGTTCCAGGCGAATGGAAAGAAAAGTTGTATTGATTTCGACCCAAGGTATAATTAATTAAGTAGTACTAGCTAGCTACCATGCATCTCTTTAATTCTAGTTTCATTACCATTAATTGTCAAGCTTGATTAATTATTATCTGATTAAATTCTATTCTTGTAAAGGCCCTGAAGCAGGCACCGGGGAGTGATGTGTGTTCATACTACGTTTTCGAGAACATTCGCATGATGACATCCGAAAAAACCAAAACTAATAGACAACTATGGGTACGTCTGACAAAACAATATTCACAATTTTTACATCATTATTGATATCTAGTCACATAACTAATACACATGCATATTGATCTCCTTAACAGTTCGAATCGGTGCGGGGAACACTCCTACCAAAGGAGCGCATACGAGCACTTCAAGAGGAAATAGCGGGATTTTTGCTCGACCAGGTCATGGAACCCAAAGGGGAATTCTACTACGAGCTACCGCCCCAATGAACCACTCCCAATTGTCATCGTGCTCTGAAGGCACCAACGCAAATGCCACTGGCTCTGGAGGCAACATGTAGGAAAAACTGTATATATATACATGTGTATGTGTGAATCATGGTGTGGTTGTGAGACATTCGATGATATGTATATACATATATATATACATATATATATATGTAGGTTAAACTGTGTCTATCATAGCTTGCCACAGAACTAGTTAAGGCTTGCTAAACATTTAACGGTTTAAAAGTAAGTAAAAAATATGAAATAAACAGGGAAGCCTCACTCTAATATAATAAGATGATCCAACGGTGTGATTGTGAAAATATGCATTTATGTGTTCTCAGTGAAAAAAAAACAAGCATTCAAGCTCACCGCGGGATCAATATATATTGAAACATTTGTTCTTTTTGTCCAGGACACATGTAGTCATATTTTTTCAATCCATCAGTCTGATCATGTTATCTTGTAGGTGTGTTGGTTCAGTATTTTTTTCAGGATTTTTGAGAATTTTTACGCCGTTGAAAACCTTAACTAGTTCTGTGGCAAGCTATATTTTTTCATATAACTTGTTTTGAAATATCTTACATATAGTATATAAACATATTTAAAATAATAAAATATTATATATAGTACCACATGATAGTATATGACACATATGGGGTAACTACCACCGGGTGGTAGGATGGATTTTTCCTAACGTGTACAATATGTAGTATCGTAAAATACCA
This sequence comes from Triticum aestivum, assembly GCF_018294505.1. Taxonomy (NCBI): domain Eukaryota; kingdom Viridiplantae; phylum Streptophyta; class Magnoliopsida; order Poales; family Poaceae; genus Triticum; species Triticum aestivum. Next base: position 774,827,646 of record NC_057801.1, read on the forward strand.
GCAAACGAAAAAGAATTAAATGGAAAACACAAAATTAAAGGAAAAATAAATAATAAAACAGAACCCCCCAACATTTTAGTACTGGTTGGTGTTACCAACCGGTACCAAAGGTCTCCCCATACCCGGCCCTAGCTCGTGCCACATGGTGGCCCTTTAGCGGCGGTTCGTGCAGAACCGATACTAAAGGGGGGACCTTTAGTTCCCACCCTTTAGTGCCGGTTACAGAACCGGCACTAAAGGCCCTTACAAACCGGTGCTATATCCCGGTTCTGCACTAGTGCACCAATTCCTCATGAATTGCTCGTATGCAACCTTGTGGTAGGAGTTCATCCCGCATCTGAAACATCTAATTTGAAGAAGGGGGTCAATACATATATATGAAAGAAACTCAACACAAATGATGGTAATAAAATAAAATTGTGAATATTATTGCTTGTACACTTCATATTGTTGTTTAGAGTAGCCCCGCTCATAGGTCATGTGGCGGCTGAACTCGCAAATGTAGTATCCACAGAAATCATTCCCGGGTTCCTGCCACAACCACTTTACAAGAAGTGGAGGTCAATCAAACTGATAAGCAAGCATGCTAAATGGTATTGATGAAACTAGCTAGAATCAATGGGAGATGCATGGAACTAGCTAGTAGTACTTACTTTCGGGTGGTTAAATTACAGCTGTGCCGGCAGTCCCAGAGCTTGTGCGGTGAACTTTTTCCAAACCCTGCCAGACAAAGAAAACAATTACTTGATATCAGAAAATGAACAAAGTTGCCGATATGGTGCGATAATGATTGATTGAACTTACTTCTCGAGCATTTTAGTCATGGTCGCATACTCCTCTGGATTTTTCGTTTCGAGTCTATGAGGGTTGCTAGCCCCTGCTTAAGCTTAATCTCTAGCAGAATAAAGGGGAAGTTGCGCACGCATGCATAACCCATCAATTACATTACTATAACCTCAAGTAATAAGGGAAAACGAATATGCACAAGACAGTAACACTCACCTGTATTCGTAAGGAAAGAGTATTGTATCATGTTTAACATTCCATTCATCCATGAGATTTGTGTTAATGAACCCAATATCACCTATCTATCTTTTCTTCAATTCGGTGATCTTCAATCTGCATAATATAGTGACGATAATTATATATACATGCAATGAAAGAGCTGAGCTATATATAGAGACTTAATTAATTATGGAGAAGTAGTACTGACAGATAGTAGCAAGTGATGATTGTTTTATCGAGGGCCTTTGGATTGAAAAACTAGAAGAACTCCTCATATGGAACAGACAACAGATCAATTCCAATGAGGTCGTGCTCCTCTTTAACTCTCAGCGTCAAAGTATCCATCCAGACTTCCTATAGATGTCCATGTACCAATCATGGAATCTTCGCATCACCATTGTTAGAGGAGTACTAGGTTTGACGAGAGGCTTCCCGTGCCGTAATTTTAATGTGTCCACCTCCATTGTTTCAAAAAGTGCATCATCCGGCATGTAATCTCCAGGATTGGTATCGGGCAGCATCCCCAGAAGATTAGCAACGATATGGCTAGACACATTGAGCGGGGGGCACGATTGTTTCACTTGTTGGCCGAGCTGGGGAATTTTTTCCCTCTTCTTCGTTCTGCTAGCCTTTGATCAGTGCAAGTACTTCCCGACCGCTCCGCTTCCTTATATGTCCTTTCAATGATGCGGCCATAGTTGGATTGCGGCGGAGGCGGTGATGATCGCTACAGGGCATCCAAAGTGCACTTCGCTTTCACCGGATCTATCTTCTCCTCCTGAGGTGGATGTTTCTTAGCTTTTATCGATTCAAAGAATTCCTTCACTTGGCCTTCATAGATCTTCTAATTTTCCTCCTCGCTCCACCCGTATGGTAATTTCACTAGAGGCTTAGCAGACGATGGTCTGAATCAGTATTGCCTCCCGCCTCTGGTTGTACTGCTAGACGCCGGAGCAGCCAGAGCAGCTGCGGCTGTCTTCTTTTGTTGCTTAAGAGGTGGAGCAGCCGGAGGCAGACTCCTACGACGCGCCGAAGTAGCCGGAGGCGGACTGCTATGACGCGCCAGAGTAGCCGGAGTGGTGGCGTCTGTGTTTTGCCATCGCTTACGAGGCGGCGAAGGAGGAGGCGGGCTGCTTAGATGCGCCGAAGCAGGCAGAGAAGGAGGCGGAGTACTACCGCCCTCACACACTGGAGCAGGAGGCATAGTGCCCTGATCACTCGCCGGAGGAGGCAGAGGAGGAGTGCCCAGCTGATTCGCAGGAGGCGTGAAGTTCAGAAGGTTGATGTGCTCCTTCCGCCATAGACATGGAGTCTTCATAGCAAGACCGAGCTAAATCTCCCCATCACCTATAGGGTGCTCAAGCTGGAGCTCCTCAAATCCCTCCGATATTTCGTCCACCATCACAACAACAAGCCTTGTGGAATCGGACAACATCTAAAAGGTGCTCCAGGTGAAGGAGGGAACACAGAGCCGACAGCCGCCTTGACTTTGAGCTGAAGCCATTGCATCATAAGGTGGCACTAGTGTGAATCCGTGATAAAATCCACAGGGTAGCTAGGACCCGTCAAGTCAGGCTACTGAACGAGCTCGGTGGAAGCCACGCTGCTTCTCCGCTGAGATGGCGGGGTAGCTTTTGGGGTAGCTTCTTGGGCAGGATCTCGCAGCTGGTTCTCAACATCTTGTTGTTCCTCAAGCTTTCGTACCCTTGCCTTAAGCTGCTGCAGTTCGCTCTGCTCCACTTTCCTCCTCCTCTCTTGAGTTTTGTAACCGCCTGCGTCGAGAAACCCAACTTTCCATGCAACAGAGCCTGGCGTGCCTCGTGTTCGTCCAGGGTGCTCAGGATTCCTGAGGGCCCTTGTGAGCTCGTCGTTCACTCTGTCGGGAATGAACGTCCCTTCCTACGCTTCCTTGATTGCTTTCTGAAGCTTCGTGATGGGTGTTGCAAGTTGCTCGTCCGTCCAATAGCACTTCCCTGTTTCAGGTCCAAAGTTCCCCCAACCCCGAAGAACCAAGTCCTTGAACGGTCTGGCCAGTGCAATGTCTCTGGTTCGACCCCTTTAGCAATCAGGTCCTGCTCAGCGTTGTCCCACAACGGCCGGGCTTTGAGGTAGCCACCTGACCTCGTGCGATGGCAATGCTCCTCCTTTACAACATTTATCTTGTTAATCGCTGACATCTTCTTACTCCTCTCCGATGTCTGGGCCACAAATGCGAGTCAGTGATCTCTTATCTTCTCAAATCGGCCGGTGAATTCTGGAGTCTTGTCTTGGTCAACATATGTTGATTTCAACTCATTCTTCCACCTCCTGAATAGACCTTCCATCTTTTTGAGAGCATGAGACTTGATCAATGGCTCTATAACTGTCTTCTCCGGATCCTCCTCTTCCGGTAGGGTGAAATTTACCTTCGGCACGGTCCAAAGATCAGCTTTTTATCTATCTTTGACAAAAGAAACTTGAAGCTCTTCCTTCTTAGGCTGATTCCATTACTCGATGCTGATCGGGATCATGCCCCTAACAAGAACCCCACACTGAGCATAAAATGCTTCCTTGGTCAGGAGGGGTTTAATCAGTTGGCCATCATGCGCGATTTCTGTGATCGTGCACCTTTCATCCGAGCGCAACTTTTTCTTCGGGCCTCGTCTCATTACCAAAGTTTTGCTTGACCTAGAGGGCTATAAAAGAAGAAAGAAGACTTCATATATGTACATACCAGAACAATTATTGCATCAATTAGCTAGTAAACACAAGCTTAATTAATTAATATATATATATACCTCACCGGACTTTGCAACAGCTGATCCCGACTCTGTTCGGTCACTGGAGCCGTCAACACGGTCCCCGGAGCCACCATCATTATCATGACTTTCCTCCTACATTGTTTGATCACCGTATCCTGCTTTCTCTCCTTCCACACCTTCTTCGAGGTCGTTGAGAAACAACAAGAGATTACCTCCGTCACGGATTATGTCCCCCAATATCTCTTCTTGTTCGAAGTCTCTTTGCTGATCCATAGTTTCTACAAATATTACAACATGGAAATTAATATACAAACATGAGAGATCGATATATTAATAGTGGCAAACATAGACCCCTCGGCGATCCTCGACCCTCGACCCCTCGGCGACCCTCGACCCTCATCCCCTCGGCGACCCTTGATCTCCCTACCCTAGCTAGTTCCAATCCTCGACCGCTCGGATTCTCTTAACCTTTAAGGGATTTGACAAGATGGCGCCATTCTGGATGTGCAGAAAATGGTCCATATTTTTCCTAATCTAAAGAAAACCATTGCTTCATCATTTGCCGAAAGTAATAGGCGCATAAAGGAACAAAGCTCTCCAAAATTGTTTTGGAACGGAGTTCCGGATAGGATAATTCTTATTTTGGTATGAAGGTCAGCAAGAGCCTTCCGAATATTGCTATTTGGAAGGCCTTTGCTGAAATCCGTACCAAAAAGCGAACCATCCTATCTGGGACTCCGTTTCAAAACAACTTTAAAGAGTTTCGTAGTGTTATCCGCCTGTTAGTTCCAGCAAATGATGTAGCCATGGATGAGATCAGAAAAAAATGGATCAACTTGTGCACATCCATAATGGGGGCATTCTTGTTAAACAGAGACCCTTGACCTTCGGAGATCCTCGACCCTAGACCCTCGACCCCTCGACGACGACCCTAGACCCTCAACCCCTCGACCCTCGACCTTCAACTGTCACGACCATCGACCCTCGACCCTCGATGACCCTTCACCCCTCGACGACCCTCGACCCTCGACGACCCTCGACCCTCGACTCTCGACGACCAAGACCCCTAGACGACCCACGACCCTTCGATGACCCTCGACCCTCGACGACCCTCAACGTACCCTCGACGACCCTCGACCCCTCGACAATCCTCGACCCTCAACCCCTCGACCCTCGACCCCTCGACCACCCTCAACCCTCGACCACTCGATGACCCTCGACCCCTCAATGACCCTCGACCCCTCGGCGACCCTCGACCCTCTACCCTAGTTTCCGACACCCTAGTTCCCGACACCCTCGTTCCCGAAAAAAATAAGAAGAGGAAGAAGAAGAAGAAATAGAGGAGAAGAAGAAGAAGAAATAGAAGAAAAAAAGAGGAGAAGAAGAAAAAATAGAAATAAAGAAGAAATAGAATTTTTTTTCTATTTTTTCTTCTTTTCCTCTATTCCTTCTTCTTCTCCACTTTATTTTCTTCCTCTTCCTCTTCTTATTTTTTTTCTCCTCTTCTTCCTCTCCTCTTCTTCTCCTTCTTCTTCTCCTCATGTCGAAGTTATCGGGGAGGGGGTATATCGACAACGACGACATATACATAGAAAAAAATGTTATCGGGAAGTGGGTATATCGACTCCCCCTCATGTCGAAGTTATCTGGGAGCGGGTATATATATCGACAAAATTACATCATCATAGATCATCGAACAAATTTACATCATCATCATCATCATATATATACATCTAAAAAAGTTTTCATATATCATCATCATCATCTAGTACAAAAAATTGCCCAAGCTAGTTTTCATATATCATCATCAGTATCATCATCATCTACTACAGAAAAAATTGACCAAGTTTTCATATATATACAAAAACATCTAACAACATCTATATATGTATATATACTACAGAAAATTGACCAAGTACATCTAAAAACATCTAAAAACATCTAAAAATGGCATCTAACAACATCTAAAAAGAGCATCTAAAAACATCTAAAAATTGATAAAGTACATCTAAAAAACATCTGTAGGGGCATGGTAGCGGCGTCGGCGCTGACGCCGGCGGGGCACGGCAGCGGCGCAGGGGCGCGGGACAGGGGAGGGTCACGGGAGAAGGCTGGTGCTCATAGGGGGTGGCGGGGCACGGTGAGCGGCGCATTGGGGCGGGCAGGGGCGCGGGGATTGGTGCCGTCGTCGGGGCAGAGGGCGTCAGCGGTGGCGGCGGCGAGGTTGAGCAGCCTGACAGCGTCGGTGGCGGCGGCGACGGCGTCGGTGGTGGCGGCGATGCCAAGGTGGAGCAGGGGTGTCAAGCGGCGACGGCGATGAGGAGGAGCAGGGGGCGTCGCGGAGAAGAAGTGATGGATTTAGTCGAAACTGCTAAGTGTTTTCTTATATACCCAGGGCCTTGGTACCGGTTCATGGCACCAACCGGTACAAATGCCCCCCTTTGGTACTGGTTGGTGCCACCAACCGAGACCAAAGGTCTCTTTTCGGCAGCCCAAAGGGCGGGATACAAAGGCCTTTGGTCCCGGTTGGCGGCACCAACCGGTACCAATGGGTGGCATTGGTACTGATCCATTGCCACCCTTTGGTACCAGTTGGTGCCACCAACCGGGACTAAAGGCCTTGTGCTGCCCGTGGCCAAAACCTTTAGTCCCACCTCGCTAGTTGAAAGGGGCCCGTATTTTTTTATAAGCCCCACTGTCGCACCCCTCTCGAGCTCCTCTCCATTGCAGGCTTACGGGCCTAATCTTACACTGCTATGCCTCAGGGGCCTACTGGGCCTTCTGCGGGCCTGAATCCTGGCCCATTGTTTGGTTTCTAGTCGTATTCAAGACGTGGTGGCCCGGTAGGTGTCATTTTTTCCAGTTTTTTTTTGTTTTTGCATTATTTATTTTCTTTTGTTTTTTGCTCTATTTTTTAGTTCTTTTTGTTTTTAGGTAATAAAAATTATAAACTTTTTGTTGGTGACATTTGTTTTCCAATTTGAATTTTTTGAAATTTGTGTGAATCACTAGTTTTTGAATAAGTTTACTATAAAAATAGATTATTTGAGTGATTCTCTTTCCTGCTATTTAATATTACTGTGTTTTATCATTATATTCACAAACAAATTTTGTTATTTTAGTTTCTAACAGAAAAATTCTTTATGATAATTCTTTTTCCTATTGAAGTTTCTAACAAAAAATTTATTTATGAAAATTCTTTTTGCTTTTAATGTTTTGAACAGAAAATACTTTGATAACTTTGGTTGCACAAATTTTATATAATTTTAGTTTCAATAATACTAGAGGTTTATAATAGTTTTTCGAGTTGATTCCTTTTGCTATTGGACTTTTATAAAAGCTTTTTAGTTGATTATTTTTTCTATTGAAGGATATTATAGTTTTGTTTTAGTTGATCATAACAGAATATTTTAATTGATTATTTTTAGTTCATTCTTTTTGCTATTAGTTCATTCTTTTTTCAATTAGTTCATTATTTGAGCTTAATGACCCTAAAATTGAAAAGCACTACAGATGAACTCTGAAAAGGTTGAAAGTTGGCATGGTATCATCATTTCACCCACATAGCATGTGCTAAAAAGTTGAGAGGGTTACGGCAAAAACTGGATGCACTTCGTGTGCAAAATGGACAATCCATTTCGAAGTATCAGGGTTTCGGACGGAAACTTATCTGTTACAAAGGGATTCCATTTTTTTGAACTTATTTGAACTCCAGACTTTTTATGTGTTCAAAATGCACCATTAAAAGCCACATCATCAATTTTCAACCCTCTCTGACTTCATTTGGTATTTTTCATGCCTGTACTGAGTTTTTTTGAGCTAAATGACCCTTAAATTGAAAAGCACTACAAATGAAGTCTGAAAAGGTTGAAAGTTGGCATGGTATCATCATTTCACCCACATAGCATGTGCTAAAACGTTGAGAGGGTTACGACAAAAACTGGATGCACTTCGTGTACAAAACCGACAATCTCTTTAGAAGTATCATGGTTTCGAACGAAAACTCATCTATTACAAAGGGATTTCATTTGTTCACATGTAAATGCAGTGATATTCTTAGATCGAAGGCATCATCATGATAGTTTTTGATAGAAAGTCTTCACTTTTTCTTCGCTTGTGTCCTTTCCTTATTGCCCCATAACAAGGATATTCTTCATCATTTAACAGGGTGCTTGGGTCAGCCTTGACTTTGAAGGGAGGAATTTCATGAAACTTTTCATAATCTTCAGACATGTCTGTCTTGCCCTCTGTCGGTGTCAAAACTGGCAGATCTCGGGTAGGTGGTCCCGATCTGTGCGTCTTAGGCTGATGGTAACAGGAAGCAAGGGACACAATGTTTACCCAGGTTCGGGCCCTCTCGATGGAGGTAAAACCCTACTTCCTTCTTGATTAATATTGATGATATTAGTAGTACAAGAGTAGATCTACCACAAGATCGTAAAGGATAAACCCTAGGAGCTAGCCTATGATGATTATGATTGTAATTGTGATCGGCCTTCTAAGGACCAACCTCTCCGGTTTATATAGACACCGGAGAGGGCTAGGGTTGTACATGGAGTTGGTTACAACGAAGGAAACACAATATCTGGATCACCAAGCTTGTCTTCCACGCAAAGGAGAGTCCCATATGGACACGGGACGAAGTCTTGAGTCTTGTATCTTCACGCTTCAATAGTCGGACGATGTATATAGTCCGGCTGTCCGGATACCCCCTAATCCAGGAATCCCTCAGTAGCCCCTGAACCAGGCTTCAATGATGATGAGTCCGGCGCGCAGTCTTGTCTTCGGCATTGCAGGGCGGGTTCCTTCTCCGAATACTCCAAAGTAATTATCGAACACGTAGACCGTGTTCAGATCTGCAAAATGATCTTCACACACCGCCATAGAGAGAATGGTATTTCACAAATGTAATCTGCTGACCATGTGACATTTCATTACGATTGGGTCATTATTCGAACCGTTTTCCCACAACCATCCACAGCGCATATCGCGAGGCGGTTTATTTTGCACGTTTAGCCATAGCAGAGATCGTGTCCCCTTATTATGGGATTCTCATCAATACGGGTATGGATAGTCCAACCGCACCGCTAATCGCGGCGAGTGGGGAGCGAGCCGGTTCCACCAGGAAATTGGGGAGGCGCAAATAGCTTTTGCCATCTCTATAAATAGATAAGGTCTCTTCCTCTTTACCCACACCTTCTCCTTCCCCTAGCCCATTCCCCTCTGTTCGAGCCCTAACGCCCAGGCATTCCCCTTTTCCATCAAAGAGAGGTTTTCCAAAGATGTCCGGATCTGGAGCAGGAGGCAGTTGGATGGCCTCTACCGTCCAGGAGAAGGATATCAAGAAGCTCCGGGAAGTTGGGTATCTGGCCAAGAAGATCGGCCACCGTCTCCCACCGATGGGACAAGTCGTTCCTACTCCGGAGCCTCACGAGAGAGTCGTGTTCCTTCCCCATTTTGTCCGTGGGCTCGGGTTTCCCCTTCACCCATTTGTTCGTGGAGTCATGTATTACTATGGGACTGATTTTCATGATCCTTCCCCCAATTCTTTCCTCAATATCTCAACGTTCATCGTCATGTGCAAGGCCTTTCTCCGGATTTCGCCTCACTTCGGCATGTGGCTGAAGATTTTCAATGTGAACCCAAGGTGGTGAGTGGTGAACACGCCGAGTGTGGCGGCGCCATGGTGAGCAAGATGCCCAAGGCCGTTTGGCCGAAGGGTGCCTTCAACGACTCTGTCAAGGAGTGGCAGCAGTAGTGGTTCTATATCACCGAACCACGCGGCAAAAAGTGGGCTGCAACTCTTGAGTTCAGATCCGAAGCCCCACTGCGGCTCACGTCCTGGCCCAAGAAGGGCCCGAACTGGTCCTCGTCCGATGAGCTGTCACTGCTCCAGACGCGCGTTCAGAGCATGGTCGACAAGGACGTTAAGCTCGTCGACGTAGTCCAGGTGATGCTAGTTCGCCTAGTTCTCCCTTGCCAGCGTCGAGCCTGCACTTTGTGGGAGTTCGACCCAACCAAGCACCAAACCCTTCGGGAGCTCTATGATCCCTCCCACAAGGATATCCGGAAGGTGCTCTTTAAGTCTGGCAAATCGTGGCCGGGCTCCGCCGAGGACCGTGGGTATCAAGTATCCCATTCTGCAAGCTTGGTAAGTTACAGCCACGTTATGTCCATCCATGCTTCAGTTGGCATGTCCTGAGGGCGACATTTTCATCGTGTTTCATCGTGACCCCAGGGATGGATAAAGAAGGTGGAGCGGATACATTGTCCGGCCCCGCTGCCGGAGGAACCGGCCGGACCTCTTCTGATGAACATGATGGTCCCCGTGCCTTAAGAGGCGCCAAAGAAAGAGGCCTCCAAGAAGGTCAAAAAGACCCGGAGTGGCCTTCGTCACTGCGAGGCTTCGGACGCAAAATCCGAAGACTCCAGCAACGCTCCTTCTTCCGAAGACGAAGAGGAGGAAGCAGAGGAGGACGAGCCTCACTCTAAAGGTGGGAAGAAGAGGGCGGCTTCCCCATCCCTGGAGGTTGAATCGCCTAAGAGGGGGAGAGGTTCCCACCCAGAGGCATCAACCACGGCTGCGGATAGCAGCCGGGAGTGGGATCCCAGGGCCCAGCCCCTGGAAAAATCGTAAGTATCCGAAATCCGAACGCGCATATGCATCCAGGGTCGTTTGGGTACAGTAGTTTTAACTATCGCCATATTTCGTACAGCCCGGCGAGGTCTCGTGCCGTACATTCATCATTGGAGGATTCGCTGAGCTCAGATGTTGTGGCGAGCGAGGCACCTCCGGAGGCTCCTTCCCCAAAGTCCAGGCGTGACACCGAGGTGTCGTCTCAAAGAGACCCGGACCAGGGGAGGCATGTCTCTGGAGCCGGACACATGGGGGCGGCGGCCCCACGGCATGTCGTCGATGGGGGCGATCTCGGGTTCGGACCACAGCCGGATAAGGTCCTGGAGACCTCTAAGGCTCCAGGATCGGGCGAGCAGCCACCTTCGATGGAGGGAGGCTTGCCTACTCCGCCGACAACCTCTGTCCATGCAGAGCTGCCGGGCGGTCCATCGACAGCGTTAAAGAATGCGTCTATCATCGATGAACATTGGACCCTCATGGGTGCGGTGGTTGAAAAGATTCAGTCTGCCGAAAGCGGCCTGAATGAGTCCTGCCTTGGCCTTATAAAGGCTTTTGAGGTATGTTTTCTAAGAAACCTTTGAGGAATCATCATAATATGAGTAGTAGCCCCAGATACACTGTCCCACGAAACAGAGAGCTGGGCAGGGGATAAAATCCTCTGTTTTCATGGGAACCTTTGTTAATGACGTATACCCCTTTGTGTGAAAACAGGCGTCTGCGGAGAAGACGGCTGCTCATAATGCGGAAGTGTCCGAACTGAAGCAGAGCCTGGAACGGGCCGACGAGGAACTTGGCCGTGTGAAGAATCAATTACAGGACAAGCAATGTATGTTGAAACATTGTCTTGCATTAGGCACGAATGAGTAATTGTGCCTATTGAGAAGTATTTGTGTTGTATGCCCTAGGAGCGAGTGCCAAATATGAGGAACTGAAGAAGGTTGTGGCTGATGCCAACGAGAAGGCTACCGCCGAACAGGCGCTTCGTGAAAAACACGAGGCCAGGGTCATCACAGCTGAGCGGGAGCTCCAGGAGGCTATGAAGAAAAGCGAGGGCTTGGAGCAGAGTCTAGTAGGGAAAGAATCCGTACCCGCCCAAGCTCTGCAAGCCACGGAAGATGCTCAGGAAGAAGCCCGAGGTGCTGTACGGGACATTCAGGAGGCCCGGAAAGTTGCGGCTGGTAAGGCATGTTGTATTCATGGCCATTTTTACAAGATAGTGGGGAGAACTCTAAGCAACAAGCTGAATTCTTGATTTTACAAGGGCGTTTGCGGATCTGCCTCACAGCATATCAGATGTCGCCCAATTCTACCGAACCGAGGAGAAGAAGTCTGCGGAGAGGGACTTCTGGTCGCCGTATTTGGCGCCGAACTATCCGGTGCCTTTTATCGATCAGCTGAAGCAGCTGGTCGAACTGCACCAGGAGGCCGAACTAGCCATGAAGGACTTGGTTGTCCAGTTGTGGCCTGCGGAGCCAATTCCAAGCAGTTACTTCAGACTCGTGAAGCGGATTGTGGGTGCCTGCCCTCGGCTTGATGCTATCAAGCGATCAGTCTGTATGGAAGGTGCGCGCATGGCGTTCGCCCGTGCAAAAGTGCATTGGGGGAAGCTTGACATGGAGAAGCTGATGACTGAGGGGTCACCGGAGGGTAAAGAGCACCGCAAGACCGAGCTGTATTATGATGGTGTGCTGAAGGGGGCCCGCCTTGTGGCGGATAAGTGTGCCAAAGACATTATATTTCCCTGAGGGCATTCGTGTCATTCTTTGTAATATGGGATAATGGCACTTTTATTATATATTGCCTGTTTTGTTTGAAGATATGTTCTTCCTGTGCGGCTGTTTATTGTATGTAAATCCTGAGAGTTGGCTAGTCGTCAGCTTCTGTCCCCATGAAAAAAATACGGGGGGTGTTCGGGACATATCTGAACACTCTTTATGCCATGGTTGGGTCCTTTTAAGGAGGTGTTCCTCACCACGAACCAGGCAATCGGACTATAGGGCTTTACCACTCTCACTTAGCCATAGGAATTCGAGAATGATCGGCGCAGCCCCTAGTGTTTGGAAGGCCAAACTAGGGGCTCTATTGGCGCCTGATCGGAAGACCGATCTGTCGCACTCTGCATTTATAATGGCGTTATGCGGAATAAATCTTTAAGGATTTTACAACCTCTCGAACAGCTGACCAGCTCTCGCTGTATCATGACAGTCGGTTTTTCGCTTTCTCTACTGAGGTGCTCGTCCGCAGAACCGGGACACAATCACAGTAGTTCTCCCAGCGCTACCTTAGCCAATGGAATGGAACGTAAGGTACCAAAACATGGGAGCCGGGCAAACCCAACCAATGACCCAAGACATGATTCGGAGATGATGCATATAGTGCTATAAGTTCGGGGTGCCGAGCGACCGAAAAGGTGGTCGGACTTTATTGTCGTACTGTGAAGCCCCCGGCATAATCGGGTGAAACACGAGGCGTGGCTTCCCTTTTTGGCAAAGAGGCGTCGATGATAAATGACGGTCGGTAAGTGTTATGTAAGTCTGCGCATTGTAGCAGGATGATATGTCTATGCATATAAGTACGATTTCTGATTATGAAAAGAGGTGTTTTCGGCAGAACCTGTGATGGCCGGACTGGAGGGGGCTTTTGAGTGGATCCGAAGTGAATCTGGATTGCCTTCTTTGTGGGGGTTCACATGCATGTTCCTACCCTTGTGTGTCCGGGCCGATTCCGCGTCACCAATCATGTACTGCGTCGAAGTTAGTTTGTAAAGGCAGATGCTTGGAGGCAGCTATACGTCCTCTTGTGGTTGACCCGAGGGTTCCTGATTTGACCCTGGTTAACCCAGTCGTTATACCGTGAAGTAGCGCAGACTCCTCAGTGGGTGTCCGGATAGTTGGCTGTTGAGGGAGTCCTGGATTAGGGGGTGTCCAGATAGCCGAACTATCACCGTTGGCCGGACTCCTAGACTGTGAAGATACAAGATTGAAGACTTCGTCCCGTGTCCGGATGGGACTTTCCTTGGCGTGGAAGGCAAGCTTGGCGATACGGATATGTAGATCTCCTACCATTGTAACCGACTCTGTGTAACCCTAACCCTCTCTGGTGTCTATATAAACCGGAGGGTTTTAGTCCATAGGACGAACAACAATCATACCATAGGCTAGCTTCTAGGGTTTAGCCTCTTTGATCTCGTGGTAGATCTACTCTTGTACTACCCATATCATCAATATTAATCAAGCAAGAGTAGGGTTTTACCTCCATCAAGAGGGCCCGAACCTGGGGAAAAATATCGTGTCCCTTGTCTCCTGTTACCATCCGCCTAAACGCATAGTTCGGGACACCCTACCCGAGATCCGCCGGTGTTGACACCGACATTGGTGCTTTCATTGAGAGTTCCTCTGTGTCGTCACTTTTAGGCCCGATGGCTCCTTCGATCATCAACAACGACACGGTCCAGGTTGAGACTTTTCTACCCGGACAGATCTTCGTATTCGGCGGCTTTGCACTGCGGGCCAATTCACTTGGCCATCTGGAGCAGATCGAAAGCTACACCCCTGGCCATCAGGTCAGATTTGGGAGTTTGAACTACACCGCTGACATCCGCGGAGACTTGATCTTCGACGGATTCGAGCCACAGCCAAGCGCACCGCACTGTCTCGATGGGTATGATCTAGCTCTACCGCCGAACAGTGCCCTGGAGGCCGCACCGGCGTTCGCTCCAACCCTTAGCTCGGAGCCGACTTCGCCGATCGAGGATGAGTGGCTGGATACCGCCTCGGGGGCTACGATCTCTATGGCGATTGAGCCGAACACCATCCCTTTCCCTTGCAAAGCCCGTGACTCCGAGGTGCCGGACTCCTCTCTGGACTCCGAACCTCACGCGCCCCTGCCAATCAAATCCGATTGGGCGCCGGTTATGGAGTTCACTGCCGCGGACATCTTTCAGCACTCGCCCCTTGGCGACATCCTGAATTCACTAAAGTCTCTCTCTTTACTAGGAGAGCCCTGGCTAGACTATGGTCGGGAAGGTTGGGATGCGGACGACGAAGAAATTCAACACCCACCCACCACCCACTTCATAGCCACAGTAGAAATTTTAAACGACGTGCTCAATTTCGACTCCGAAGACATCGACAGTATGGACGACGATGTAGGAGATAACCACGAACCAGCACCTACAGGGTACTGGACAGCCACCCCATCTCACGATGTATACATGGTGGATACACCTAAAGGAAGTGACGACGAGGAACAACGGGACGCCACGAAGGATAAATCCCTCGAAAAGCAGTCAAGACGGCGACGAAAGCGCCGCACAAAGTCCCGCCTCGACAAAGACGGCGGCCATACAGACCCAGCCATAGAGCAGGTCGAACCGATGGACGACGAACATGCCATTAAACAACCGTCCAAACAGGACAACTTGGATAAACAATTCGTCCCCGGCGAAGATAACAGTCCGGACGATCTCACACCGGACAAGTTGTTGGAGCAGAAGAACCTCCACAAAAGGCTCATCGCCACTGCGCATAGCCTGAAAAAGCAAGAGAGGAAGCTCAAAACAGCGGAAGATGCACTCAGAATCAGATGGAGCAAAGTACTCAACACCGCAGACAAATACGGCGACAGTCGCCACACAAAGAGCTACCCGAAGCACAAACTACTGCCCGAATTTGATGAGGAGGCCTTAAAGCCCCCGCAATCAAAGAACAAAGAGGCCTCCCGGTCGGATGGATAACCACATGACAAGCACAGAGCGGCAAATGGCGCCGCACACAAGCCGGCACGCGATCCGCATAAGGATTCGCATCAAAAGGATGGCCCAGTTAGGTCCATCTACGGGCCAAGAAAGCAAGCTCTTCTAAGCAATGCAACACTCCAAATATCCGGACATCACGGCACACCCAAATATAGGGAAGCCGCACACCCCCTATGTTTCACCGATGAGGTGGTGGATCACGAATTCCTAGCGGGATTTAAACCCGTAAACATAGAGGCATACGACGGAACAACAGACCCGGGAGTCTGGATTGAGGATTACATCCTCCACATACACATGGCTAGAGGAGATGATCTCCACGCCATAAAATACTTACCCGTCAAGCTCAAAGGGCCAGCACGACACTGGCTTAAAAGCCTCCCTGAAAATACCATTGGAAGTTGGGAAGAGCTCGAGGATGCTTTTCGGGCAAATTTTCAAGGGACTTATGTCCGCCCTCCGGATGCAGACGATTTAAGTCGCATAACTCAACAACCCGGAGAATCAGCCCGCAAATTCTGGAACAGGTTCCTCACCAAAAAGAACCAAATAGTCAACTTTCCGGACGCGGAAGCCTTAGCAGCTTTCAAACACAACGTCCGAGACGAATGGCTCACCAGGCACCTTGGCTAGGAAAAGCCAAGAACAATGGCCACACTAACAAGCCTCATGACCCGCTTTTGCACGGGAGAGGATAGTTGGCTGGCAAGATGTAGTACCAGCGACCCAAGTACATCTGAAGTCAGAAATGGAAATGGGAAACCATGACGCAGCAAGGACCAGCGTCGGACAAGGGGAAACAGCCCGAAGAGCACGGCAGTCAACGCCAGATTCAAAAGCTCTCGGCAGAATCATAAAAAACTGCCCCTCAAGGATAACAGCCACGAGCTATCCAACTTAAACAAAATCTTGGACAAAATATGCCAAATCCACAGTACCCCCGGGAAGCCTGCAAACCATACCCACAGAGATTGTTGGGCCTTCAAGCAATCCGGCAAACTCAATGCCGAACACAAGGGGCTCGACACACCAATCAAGGACCATGACGAACCCCACAAGCAAAGCATCGGAAAACAAAAGAATTTCCCAGAAGAAGTCAAAACAGTAAACTCACTTCAAGTGACAAAAGGGAAAATCAGAGCGGCGCCCATAGAAATACGCGCCGGACGGCATATCCCAGCGGAGTCCCGACATTGGTTATCAAAACCAATCACCTTTGATCATCAGGATTACTTTGGAAGTATCCAGAATGCAGGATGGACTGCCCTGATATTAGATCCTATAATCGACGGACTCCAATTCACAGAAGTCCTAATGGACGGTGGTAGTGATCTAAACCTGCTATATCAGGACACAATCCACAAAATAGGGATAGAACCAACCAAAATTCGCCACAGCAACACCTCCTTCAAGGGGGTAATGCCAGGCCTATATGCCCATTGTACGGGCTCCCTACTGCTAGAAGTTTTGTTTGGCTCATCCGACAACTTCCGCCGCGAAAAGTTAACCTTCCATATTGCCCCATTCAAAAGTAGCTATCAAGCACTATTGGGACGTGAAGCTTTCGCCCGCTTTAACGCAATACCGCATTATGCATCTCTTACACTTAAAATGCCCGGTCCACGCGGCATCATCTCATTAAAGGGAAATATCAAGTGTTACTCGAGCACGGAAGAACGTGAGACTGACTGGACAGTCACACACTAATTCGGCTCCACTAAACCAAGCACCTGAACAGGTCATTCGGACCCCGGACACGGCTAGACGAGTCCGGCGTAAACATATGAAGGCCTACTAGCCGCACACCCCGTACAAGGGGCTGCATGCATGTACAACAAGAGACAATAAAGCTCAATTTTATTCGCTTTTTGAATCGTACTCCGTTTATTTAATATAAAGTACATTTTTCGCACAATCTTTCTTCAACTAAGTTCTTCTCTTTTATAGATGAACACCGTGCTACACCCGTCCAGGATACGGCACAACGGAGACACAGGCGCAGACGTGCAGTAGGGACCCGTTGCAAGGATTCTTTTCAGATTAAGACCCTGCGTAAGCCTTTTTTACTGTCTCTTGTTGATACACATCCCCCGGTTTCTTGCTATAACTGAGGAGGAGGCTGGCGTTTTGGCATCGGCCACGTCAGAATTTTTGCGTGTACCTGGACACCAGGGGCTTAGGGCATTGTTCTGCCTGTTTTCATAAAGACCGAATACCTTAGGGAGTGTTCGGCGTCTTGAGTTAGGCCTTATATGCATCAACTCCGAATCATGTCTTTGGTCAAATGTTGGGTTTGCCCGGTGTCGGTGTCAAAACCGGCGGATCTCAGGTAGGGGTCCCGAACTGTGCATCTAGGCGGATGGTAACAGGAGACAAGGGACACAATGTTTTACCCAGGTTCAGGCCCACTTGATGGAGGTAAAACCCTACGTCCTGCTTGATTAATATTGATGATGTGTGTTACAAGAGTAGATCTACCACAAGATCAAGGAGGCTAAACCCTAGAAGCTAGCCTATGGTATGATTGTTGTTCGTCCTACGGACTAAAGCCATCCGGTTTATATAGACACCGGAGAGGGTTGGGGTTATACAGAGTCGGTTACAATGGTAGGAGATCTACATATCCGTATCGCTAAGCTTGTCTTCCACGCCAAGGAAAGTCCCATCCGGACACGGGACGAAGTCTTCAATCTTGTATCTTCATAGTCTTGGAGTCCGGCCGATGATGATAGTCCGGCTATCCGGACACCCCCTAGTCCAGGACTCCCTCTGTAGCCCCTGAACCAGGCTTCAATGACGACGAGTCCGGCGCGCATATTGTCTTCGGCATTGCAAGGCGGGTTCCTTCCCCGAATAATTTATAGAAGATTGTGAACACCAGGATAGTGTCCGGCTCTGCAAAATAAATTCCACGTACCACCGTAGAGAGAATAATATTACACAAGTTCAATCTGCTGACGTATTTGGTGGCGTGACGTCACACCACTACCAAGCCTTTACTCGAATTGTTTTTATTGTTCCACCTCAGCGCGTTTAGCGAAGCGGTTTCCTTGGCACGTCTTGTCGAAGCAGAGATCGTGTTCCCCTTATTCCGGGATTCTCATAAATACGGACGTGGGTAACCCAACCGCGCCCGTTGCCACGCCCCCTCCATCGAAGGCGGGTTCCAAACGGTCACGGGGACGGCTCTTGGTATTCTTCCTCTTTATAATGAGACCAAGGCCCGTTCTTTTTCTTCAATCCTCAATCGAATCCGCCCCTCGCCCCGAGTTCCAACACCCAGGGCTCCAGATTCGGGTACCTTCGACCTTTGACAATGTCCGGCTCCGACCTACGAGGCCGGTGGATGCCCTCTTCCGTCACGGAAGAAGACGTGCTAAAGCTGAGAGACGCCAGGTACTTGACCTACGAGATTTCGCATAGGTTGCCTGCCCGAGGGCAAGTTATTCCTACTCCCGAGCCCGGCGAGAGCGTCGTGTTCGTGTCTCACCTCCGTCGGGGTTTAGGCTTCCCGATGGATCCCTTCGTGAGGGGGCTCATGTTTTACTATGGGCTGGAATTCCATGACTTGGCTCCGGAGTCCATCCTCCACATCTCATCATTCATTGTCGTCTGCGAAGCCTTCCTCCGCACTACCCCTCACTTCGGCTTGTGGCTCAAAACCTTCAACGTGGAGCCGAAGATGATTGAGGGGCGTCAGGCAGAGTGCGGCGGGGCGGTTATAAGCAAGAGGGCCGATGCTCCATGGCCCGAGGGCTCTTTTCAGGAGGAGCTCGGCTTGTGGCAACAGGAGTGGTTCTATATCACCGCTCCCAGGGGCAGCAGGCAGAGGCCGCCGCCGGTCTTCCGCTCGGGCCCTCCACAATGGCTGACGTCATGGGTCAACAAGGGGCTTAACTGGGGGCCGTCCAAAGATGTACCCCTATTGCAGGACCGGATTCGAGGCCTCCAAGAAAGGGAGATTAATCTGGTCGTAGGGGCACAGGTTATGCTGATCCGACACCTTATGCCCTGCAAATGTCGCCCCCTCCGCCTGTGGGAATTTAATCCGGAGGGGCCACGAGCTCTCCAACACTTCATGGGTTTGACACCCGCGGAGATGTACAAACTGTTCTTCGGATCGCAAGAGATGCGTCCGGACTTGACCGAGGACGCTGGCCTAAGCTGCAATCGCCCGGATACTCAAGTAAGTAGCCCTGTGTCCGGACATATTGTCCATTTATTTATCATAGGTTTGCCTTTTAACCAGCTATCCCTTGGACAGGAGTGGATAGCGCAAGCAAAACTGATACGGTGTCCGGCCCCCCTCCCTGAGACCACGCCGGATCCCGTGTTAGTCAAAATGTTGGAGGTTGCGCCTTCGGAGGAGAGCGAAGGGGGGCACAGGGAAACTACCACCTCTGCCAAGGAGGCCTTCAATAAGGGGGGAATCGAGAATCCCTCCTTCCAGGGGGAGAAGAGGACCGCTTCCGAAGACCCGGAGGCCAAGGCCTCAAAGTGGGGAAGGAAATCTGCGCCGGAAGGTCCTGCGCCGGGAAGAGCCCCGGCCGCACAGTCTCCCCATAGGAATCAGCCCTCCAACGAGCCGTAAGTAAAAAAGGGGGAATTTAGTAATAGGGAACGCCCCTATATTATTTCCAAAGGTAACCGAAGTTTTCACCTTGTAGTTCGGATCTCAGCCCATCTCAGCAGAGCTCATCTTCGGGGGACCTTCGTCCGGAGATGATGGAGAGCGAGACGCCTCCATCTGCCGCCCCGTCGGGCGGGGCGGACGACCCTGAGGTGTCGTCACGGAGGGTCTCCCCGAGTCCGGCGGGGCCGGAGAGTCCGGCACCCATTGGAGTACGGCCGGTGGAGCTGCAGGATTTGCTCAAGAGGGCGTCTATCTCAGAAGATCAGCGCACATTAATGAGTACGGTGATTGAAAGGATCTCATCCGCCGAGAGCGGGTTGTATGAGGCCGTCGGAAGCTTGCTGACAGGGTTTGAGGTACGCAAAAAATGACATACCTTTTGACAGTTTTGCACATGAAGTGCGCCCTGTATAGATAGTAGCCCCTGAGACTTGGTATGCTGTCGAAAGCGATAGCGTGCCAAGGATCATAATCTCAGTTATAGAATGTCGCCTTTCCTATGCAGGTGGCGGAACGTTCGGTGGCCAGCCGGACTGATGGAGTTGCCGAACTGAAGAGGCAACTCGATGTTGCGGATGCGGACATCGCGCTGGTCAATAAACGACTTAACGAGTCGCAAGGTAGGTGGTTGCTCCGCGGTTGCCTAGTAAGGGAGCTGATGCCCGTTCCTTACAATTTGTATGCTTGATGCAGATGGCGCCGCTGCTGTGGAAGACCTTCGAGCAGAGCTTGCTCGAGCCAAGGAGCAAGCCAGGATAAGTGATGCGGCTGCCTCGAAGGCAGCAGAAGAGCTAAAAGCCGAAAAGGCTGCTCACTGCCGAAGCAGGGAAGAGTTGGCCGGAATGGCCTTGAAATTAAAAGATGCTACCGACCGTTGTGAGGTTCTTGAAGGAGAACGCCGAGTGGAGCAAGAGGGCCTGAAGAAGGCCGCCGCCGAAGTCAAGGATGCCCGGAGTGAGATGCGGGCTATGAAGGAGGAACTGCGTCAAGCCGGAGACATTGCGGCTGGAAAGCCCTTTCTTCTGCGTAGGAAGTTCACGGATCCGAAGTATGCTCAGCTGGGCCAGTTGTGTGGTGCGGAGGATCCTTATCTGGATTTGGCGGCGAGTGCGGCGGACGCAGTCGTGCACTTCCGAAGCCAGAAGGATCACGAAATGGAAGAGCTTTACTGGTCTCAATTCCATAGTCCGGAGCGTCCACTTCCGTTGACTGATCGGCTGGCTGAGTGGGCTGAGCTGAATAGATTGTCCGGACTTGCCATGACGGATGTGGTCGCTCATCTGTGGCCGGAAAGGCCCAAGCCGAAGAGTTATTTTGGCTTGTTGCAGCAATTCCTTGGGGCGGTGCCGCATATCAAGGCGATGAAGCGGTCGGCATGCATAGAAGGTGCACGGATGGCTCTCGCCCGTGTGAAGACATACTGGGCGGACATGGATGCCACCGCTGTTGCATCCCGGGGTTCGGACAAGAGCCGATTACCCGCCGAGCACTATTTTGAGGAAGTCCTGCAGGGCGCTCGTTTAATAGAGTCGCAGTGCTCGAAAGATGTCATGTTCAAATGACGTGTATGATTTGTGAGATCATGTTTATAATGCAATAGCTTTTTATACTTGTGCGTTCAAGTATTGAACTATCTCCTGTGCGGCCGTATATGTATGAATAACCTGAAAGTTGCAGTCTTTGGCTTCAGCCCCCACGCACATGGTGCGGGGGTGTTTGCAAAAAAGAAAAGCGCTTTTTCACACTTAATCCAACGTCTTGGTCCTTTGAAGGAGGTGATAGCATAGCAAACTAGGCAACCGGACTATAATGCTTTATCACTTTCACTTAGCCATAGGAGCTCGATGGTGGGGCTACTATATAGCCCCTAGAGGCACCGCGCTCTCCGAACTCGGGGCGCGTATGTGCCTGACCGGGAAGCGGTCCTTCGTCAAAGCGGAGGAATTCTAAACATTCCAATAGTCGATCGAGTGGTTGACCAGTCTCTCGCTATATCATGACAGTCAGTTTTCGGCTTTCTCTACTGAGGTGCTCGCCCGGCCGAACCGGGGCACAATCGCAGTAGTTCTCCTGGTGCCGCGTTAGCCGATGGAGCGGAACGTAAGGCAGCAAAACACAGGAGCCGGGCAAACCCAACATTTGACCAAAGACATGATTCGGAGCTGATGCATATAAGGCCTAACTCGAGACGCCGAACACTCCCTGAGGTGTTCGGTCTTTATGATACCGGGCAGAACAATGCCCTAAGCCCCTAGTGTCCAGGTACAGGCGGGAACTTCTGACGAGGCTGATGCCAAAACGCCAGCCTCCTCCTCGGTTATGGTAGAAAACCGGGGGATGTGTATCAACAAGAGACAGTAAGAAAGGTTTACGCAGGGTCTTAATCTGAAAAGAATCCTTGCAACGGGTCCCTGCTACACATCTGCGCCTGTGTCTCCGTTGTGCTGTATCCTGGACGGGTGTAGCACGTGCTTCATCTGTAAAAGAGAAGGACTTAGTTTGGAAGAAATATCGTGCAAAGGATGTATTGAAAATAAAGTATAATTTGGAATATGAATAAAGTTGAGCTTTATTGGCTCTCATTGTTTATACGCGAAGCCCCTTGTAAAGGGGTATGCGGCTGGGAAGCCCCTTGTTTATTTACGCCGGACTCATCTAACCGTGTCCGAGGTCTGAAAGACCTGTTTTTAGGGGCTTTGACCTGCAAGGTCGGATTAGTGTGTGGCTGTCAAGGCGGCCTCACGTTCTCCGTGGTCGAGGAACACTCGGAGTTACTCTTTAATGAGATTATGCCGCTTGGACCGGGCATTTTAAGCGTAAGAGACGCGTAATGTGTTATTGCGTTAAAGTGGACGAAAGCTTCGCGTCCGAGTAGTGCTTGAGGGTCACTGTGGAATGGGGTGATATGGAGAGTGAGCTTTTCGTGACGGAGGTTGTCGGATAAACCGAACACAACCTCTAGTGGTACAGAGCCTGTTCAATTGGCTTAAAGGCCTGGCGTCACTCCTTTGAAGGAAGTGCTGCTACGGCGAATTTTGGTAGGGTCTATCCCCATTCTGCGGACTGTGTCCTGGTATGGCAGGTGCCGCACTGTGTTTTCGTGTTATCACGTGAAGTGAGTTCACTATTTTGACTTCTAGTGGGAAAGTCTTCTGTTTTCCGGCGTGCTGCTTGTGGGGTTCGTCGTCGTCTTCGCTTTGTGTGTCGAGCCCCTTGCGTTCGGCGTTAAGTCGGCCGGACTGCTTGAAGACCCAACAATCTCTGTGGGTATGGTTTGCAGGCTTCCCGGAGGTACTATGTATTTGACATAGCCTATCCAGAATTTTGTTTAGGTTGGATAGCTCATCACTATTGTCCTTGAGGGGCAGTGTTTCGGTATTCGACCAAGAGCTTTTGAATCCGACGTTGACCGCCGTGCTATTTGGGCCATTTTCCTTATTCCGACGCTGATCTTTTCTGCGCCGTGATTTCCCATTTCCATCCCTGACTTCGGATGTACTCGGGTCGCTGGTGCTGCATCTAGCCAGCCAGCTGTCCTCCCCTGCGCAAAAGCGGGTCATGAGGCTTGTTAGTGCGGCCATTGTTCTTTGTTTTTCCTGGCCGAGGTGTCTGGTGAGCCATTCGACTCGGACGTTGTGCTTAAAGGCTGCTAAGGCTTCGGCGTCCGGACAGTCGACTATTTGGTTCTTTTTTGTGAGGAACATGTTCCAGAATTTGTGTGCTGACTCTCCGGGCTGTTGAGTTATGTGACTTAAATCGTCTGCATCCGTAGGGCGGACATAAGTCCCCTGAAAATTTGCTCGAAACGCATCCTCGAGCTCTTCCCAACTTCCGATGGTATTTTCTGGGAGGCTTTTGAGCCAATGCCGAGCTGGCCCTTTGAGCTTGAGGGGTAGGTATTTTATGGCGTGGAGATCGTCTCCTCTGGCCATATGTATGTGTAGGATATAATCTTCAATCCAGACTCCGGGGTCTGTTGTTCCGTCATATGCCTCTATGTTTACGGGTTTGAATCCCGTTGGAAATTCATGATCCAGTACCTCGCCGGTGAAACATAGTGGGTGTGCGGCGCCCCTGTATTTGGGTGTGCCGTTGTCTTCAAACGCTCGGCGGGTTGTGTTGCTTCCTGGAGTCTTCTTTTTTGGCCCATAGATAGACCTGACCGGGTCATCCTTTTTCCGAGGATCTTTATGCTGATCGCGTGCCGGCTTGTGTGCGGCGCCCCTTGCTGCTCTTAGCCTGTCATCCGGTCATCTATCCGGCCAGGCGGCCTCTTTCTTTTTTGACTGCGGGGGCTCTAAGGCCTCCTCGTCAAATTCGGGCAACATCTTGCGCTTCGGGTAGCTCTTTGCGTGGTTACTAGCGCCATATTTATCTGCGGTATTGAGTACTTTGCTCCATCTCATTCTGAGTGCGTCCTCCGCTGTTTTGAGCTTCCGCTTTTGCTCCTTCAAACTTCTTGCAGTGGCGACGAGCCTTTTATGAAGGTTCTTATGCTCTGGCGATGTGTTCGGCGTGAGGTCGTCTATGCTCTTGTTTTCGCCAGGGATGGGTTGCTTGTCCAGTTCATCCTGTTCGGATGGTTGCTCGGTGGCATGTTCGCCGTCCACTGCTTCGCCCTGCTCTAGGGCCGGGTCCGTATGGGTGCCGTTTTTATCGAGGCGGGACTTCGGGCGGCGCTTGCGTCGCCGTTTTGGTTGTTTATTGGGGGAGTTGTCCTTCACCATGTCCCGTTGTTCTTCATTATCGCTTCCTTTTGGTGTATCCACCATACATACGTCGTGAGTTGGGGTGGCTTTCCAGTGCCCGATAGGCGCTGGTTCTTGGTCGTCTCCGGCATCGTCGTCCATACCGTCGATGTCTTCGGAGTCGAAGTCTAGCATCTCGGTTAGATCGTCGACAGTGGCTACTAAGTGGGTGGTGGGTGGGCGTTGAATTTCTTTGTCGTCCGCATCCCAAGCGTCCTGACCGCAGTCCGGCCAGGGCTCTCCTAATAACAAGAGATACTTTAGCGAACTCAAGATGTCGCCGAAAGGTGAGTGTTGAAAGATGTCCGCGGCGGTGAACTCCATGATCGGTACCCAACCGGATTCGATTGGAGGGGGCGCGGGAGGCTCGGAGTCCGGAGAGGAGTCCTGCACCTCAGAGTCACGGGCTTCATGAGGGACAAGATCAGTGTTCGGCTCTATCGCCGTAGAGGTTGCAGCCCCCGAGGCGGTGTCTAGCCATTCGTCCTCGATCTGCGCATCCGGCTCCGAATTGAAGATCGGAGCGGACTCGAGTGCGGCCTCCAGGATACTGTCCGGCTGTAGAGCTAAATCATGCCCATCGTGACAGTGCGGCACGCTCGGCTGTGGCTCGAATCCCTCGAGGATCAAGTCCCTGCGGATGTCAGCCGTGAAGTTCAAACTTCCAAATCTGACCTGACGGCCAGGGGCGTAGCTTTCGATCTACTCCAGATGGCCAAGCGAATTGGCCCGCAGTGCAAAGCCGCCGAATACGAAGATCTGTCCGGGGAGGAAGGTCTCACCCTGGACTGCGTCGTTGTTGATGATCGAAGAAACCATCGAGCCTATCGGTGACGACACAGAGGAACTCTCAATGAAAGCACCAATGTCGGTGTCAAAACCGGCGGATCTCAGGTAGGGGGTCCCGAACTGTGCGTCTAGGCGGATGGTAACAGGAGACAAGGGACACGATGTTTTACCCAGGTTCGGGCCCTCTTGATGGAGGTAAAACCCTACGTCCTGCTTGATTAATATTGATGATGTGTGTTACGAGAGTAGATCTACCACGAGATCAAGGAGGCTAAACCCTAGAAGCTAGCCTATTGTATGATTGTTGTTCGTCCTACGGACTAAAGCCATCTGGTTTATATAGACACCGGAGAGGGCTAGGGTTACACAGAGTCGTTTACAATGGTAGGAGATCTACATATCCGTATCACCAAGCTTGTCTTCCACGCCAAGGAAAGTCCCATCCGGACACGGGACGAAGTCTTCAATCTTGTATCTTCATAGTCTTGGAGTCCGGCCGATGATGATAGTCCGGCTATCCGGACACCCCCTAGTCCAGGACTCCCTCACCCGGCTCCTGTGTTTTGCTGCCTTACATTTCGTTCTATCGGCTAACGCGGCACCAGGAGAACTACTGCGATTGTGCCCCGGTTCGGCCTGGTGAGCACCTCAGTAGAGAAAGCCAAAAACTGACTGTCATGATATAGCATGAGACTGGTCAACCACTCGATGACCCACCAGATTGTTTAGAATTCCTCCGCATTAACGAAGGACCATTTCTCGGTCAGGCACATACACGCCCCTAATTCAGGAGAGCGCGGTGCCCCTAGGGGCTATATAGTAGCCCCACCATCGAACTCCTATGGCTAAGTGAAAGTGATAAAGCATTATAGTCCGGTTGCCTAGTTTGCCACGCTATCACCTCCTTTACAGGACCAAGACGTTGGATTAACTGTGATAATGCGCCTTTTTTGCAAACACTCCCGCACTATGTGCGTGGGGGCTGAAGCCGAAGACTGCCATCTTTCAGGTTATATACACATATACATTAACGGCCGCACAGGAGGTACTTTAACACTTGAACGCACAAGTATAAAAAGCCCTTATATTATATTGAAACATTGTTTCACAAATCATACATGTCATTAGAACATAATATCCTTCGAGCACTGCGTCTCTATTAAACGAGCGCCCTGCAGGACTTCCTCAAAATAGTGCTCGGAAGGTACTCGGCTTATGTCCGAATCCTGGGATGCAACGTCGGTGGCCTTCATCTCCGCCCAGTATGTTTTGACACGGGCAAGAGCCATCCGCGCACCCTCTATGCATGCTGACCGCTTCATTGCACCAATATGCGGCACCGCACCAAGGAACTGCTGCACCAAGCCAAAATAACTCTTCGGCTCGGGCCTGATCGGCCACAAATGAGTCACGACATCCTTCATGGCAAGTCCGGACAACCTATTCAGCTCAGCCCATTCGGCCAAACAATCGGTCAATGGAAACGGACGCTCTGGACTATGGAACTGCGACCAAAAAAGCTCTTCCATTCAGTGATCCTTTTGGCCTCGGAAGTGTTCGGCCGCGTCTGCGGCACTCGCCGCCAACTCCAGATAAGCATGATCCGCACCCCACAGCTGGCCCAACTGAGCATACTTGGGATCCGTGAATTTCCTCCACAGCAGAAAAGGCTTTCCAGCCGCAATATCTTTGGCCTGACGTAGCTCCTCTTTCATACCTCTCATTGCAGAGCGAGCATCATTGGCCTCAGTAGCGGCCTTTTTCAGGTCCTCTTGTTCTGCTCGACCTTCTTTTTCAAGAATCTCACAACGTTCGGTAGCATTCTTCAACTTTATGGCCATCTCGGCCATTTCTTTCTTGCTTCGGCAATGAGCAGCATGTTCGGCTCTCAGCTCTTCGGCCGCTTTTAAGGAAGCCGCATCACTTTTTCGGGCTTGCTCCTTGGCTCGGGCGAGTTCCGCCCGAAGGTTCTCCATGGCAGCGGCACCATCTGCGTCAAGCATACATGTTGTAAGGCACAGACATTAAGCTACCTTACCAGGTGTCCGCGGAGAAGCTGCATACCTTGTGACTCGTCAAGCCGCTTATTGACAAGCGCGATGTCAGAATCCGCCACGTCAAGTTGCTGCTTTAGTTTGGCAAATTCATCAGTACGGCTTGCCACCGGACGCTTCGCCACCTACATAGCAAGAGCGCATATTATACCTGGGAATATGATCCACGGTGCGCTGTCATTTTTGACAACGCACCGAGTCTCAGGGGCTACTATCTATACAGGGTGCATTCTATATGCAAAACTGTCAGAAGGTACATCATTTTGCGTACCTCAAAACCCATCAGTAAACTTATGACGGTGTCATGCAATCTGCTTTCAGCGGATGAAATCCTTTCAATCACCGTACCCATTAGCGCACGGTGATCTTCCGAGATAGATGCTCGCCCGAGCATATCTTTCAGCTCCTCCGACCGTACACCAGTCGGTGCCGGACTCGTCCGATGGCCTTTTTCGTAGGCCGGACGCGGAGGGCTTTGAGGGGACATACGACTGCCTTCGGGCCCCGCCGGATTCGGAGAAACCCTCCATGACGACACCTCAGGGTTGTCCGCCTCGCATGACGGTACGGCAGGCGGAGGCGTTTCGCTCTCCATCATCTCCGGATCAAGATCCCCTGAAGATGAGCTCTGCTGAGAAGGGCTGAGATCCGAACTACAAGGAAAATTTTCGGTTATCTTCAGAAATAAAACAGGGATGTCTCTGAATTTAAGAAAACGCCCCTCTTTACTTACGGCTCGCTGGAGGGCTGATCTCCTTAGGGAAATAGTGCGGTCGGGGCATCTCCCGGCACAGGACCCTCTAGCGAGGATTTCTTCCCCCGCTTCGAGTCCTTGGTCTCCGGATCTTCAGAAGCGGTCCTCTTCTCCCCTTGGAGGGAGGGATTCCCGATCCCTCCTTTCTTGATAAACTCCTTCGCGGAGGCAGTAGCTCCCTTGTTCCCCCTTCGCCTTCTTCAAAAGGCGCAACCTCTAGCATCCTAGTTAACACAGGATCCAGCGTGGTCTCAGGGAGGGGGGCCGGACAGCGGATCAGTTTTGCTTTCGCTATCCACTCATGTTCAAGGGACAACTATTTTAAAGGCAAGTTTATGATAGATATACGGATAGCATGTCCGGGTCTAGGACTACTTACTTGAGTATCCGAGCTCAGACCTGCGTCCTCGGTCAAGTCCGGACACATTGCTCGTGATCCGAAGAACAGTTGGTACATCTCCACGGGCGTTGCGCCCATAAAATGTTGGAGAGCTCGTGGTCCCTCCGGATTGAACTCCCACAGGTGGACGGGGTGACGTTTGCAGGGCAGGGTGCGACGAATCAGCATGACCTGCGCTACGACCAGATCGATCTCTCTCTCTCTAGGAGGTCTCGAATACGGCCCTGCAACAAGGGCGCGTCCTTGGACGGCCCCCAGTCGAGCCCTTTATTGACCCGTGACGCCAGCCGCGGCGGAGGACCCGAGTGAAAGGCTGGTGGCGCCACCCATTTGGTGCCCCTGGGAGCTATGATATAAAACCACTCTTGTTGCCACAGACTGAGCTCCTCTTTAAAAGAGCCCTCGGGCCATGGAGCGTCAACATTCTTGCTTATAACAGCCCCTCTGCACTCTGCCTGCAGCCCCCTGATCATCTTCGGTTCCACTTTGAAGGTTTTGAGCCACAACCCAAAGTGAGGGGTAATGCGGAGGAACACTTCACATACGACAATGAACGATGAGATGTGGAGGATGGACTCCGGATCCAAGTCATGAAATTCCAGCCCATAATAAAACATGAGCCCCCTCACGAAGGGGTCCATCGGGAAGCCTAACCCCCGAAGGAAGTGAGACATGAACACCATGCTCTCACCAGGCTTGGGAGTGGGAATAACCTGCCCTTGGGCAGGCAGCCTGTGCGAAATTTCGCCGGTTAGATACCTGGCATCTCTCAGCTTTAGCACGTCTTCTTCCGTGGCGGAGGAAGGTATCCACCGGCCTTGCAGGTCAGAGCTAGACATCCTCGAAGGTCTGAAGCGCCTGAATCTAGAGCTTTGGGTGTTGGAACTCGAGGCGAGGGGCGGATTCGATTGAGATTGAAAGAAAGGAGCGGGCCTTGGTCTCGTTATAAAGAGGTTGAATACCAAGAGCCCTCCCCGTGACCGTTCGGGACTCGCCTTTGATAGAGGAGGCGTGCCAACGGGGACGTCTGGGTTACCCACACCCGTATTGATGAGAAACCCGGAATAAGGGGACACAATCTCTGCTTTGACAAGACGTGCCAAAGAAACCGCCTCGCTAAACACACTGAGGTGGGACAGTAAAAATGATTCCAATAAAGGCTTGGCCGTGGTGTGACGTCACGCCGCAGAATACGTTAGCAGATTGAATTTGTGCAAAGATTATTCTCTCTATGGTGGTATGTGGAACTTATTTTGCAGAGTCGGACACTATCCTTGTGTTCAAAATCTTCTATGAAGTATTCGGAGGAGGAACCCGCCTTGCAATGCCGAAGACAATATGCGCGCCAGACTCGTCGTCATTGAAGCCTGGTTCAGGGGCTACTGAGGGAGTCCTGGATTAGGGGATGTCCGGATAGCCGAACTATCACCGTTGGCCGGACTCCTGGACTGTGAAGATACAAGATTGAAGACTTCGTCCCGTGTTTGGATGGGACTTTCTTTGGCGTGGAAGGCAAGCTTGGCGATACGGATATGTAGATCTCCTACCATTGTAACCGACTCTGTGTAACCCTAACCCTCTCCGGTGTCTATATACACTAGAGGGTTTTAGTCCGTAGGACGAACAACAATCATACCATAGGCTAGCTTCTAGGGTTTAGCCTCTTTGATCTCGTGGTAGATCTACTCTTGTACTACCCATATCATCAATATTAATCAAGCAGGAGTAGGGTTTTACCTCCATCGAGAGGGCCCGAACCTGGGTAAAAACATCGTGTCCCTTGTCTCCTCTTACCATCCGCCTAGACGCACAGTTCGGGACCCCCTACCCGAGATCCGCCGGTTTTGACACCGACAGCTGTAATATTAAAATTTTGATAGGCATGCACGACTCGTTGCTCCGGCAGCTGTATGATTTCCGCTCTAAGGGCGGAGTTCGGCCTTGCCCATAGGTGTGATTATATCACACGGTGTTGGCCTAATGGTTTACCGTGTGGAATCTAGTCGACGTGGTTCATCCCGTTAGCATACGGTAAATTACCATATGAGGGGAATGTGCCGAAGAATTATTCTTTGGCGTGGTGTTTTTTGGTGATCCGAAGACAACCGTTAGAGTGGTGGGCCAATAAAACTTGGCCTTTGCACCTGGCGTCTTTTAGAAGATGTTTATTTGTGGTTTTATACATGTGGGGGCTTTATGTGTTATGGAGCCCCCGGACTACTAGGTCTAGAGGTACTGCAATTGAATTGTTGTGGTTGGTGCAATCGAGGGCGATCGGCCGTCCTTTTATGCTCTGGGGGGTCTCTTTACTAGAAGCCTCCCCTCATTTTTTCCGGCACATGACCCGACGCTTTGTTTTGAGGATCCGGCATTATCTATTGGTATGCTTTGCCGTCCTTCTAGGAGTACCGTGAATTTCACATGGTTGATCGAGTATGTGGCTCGGGCCGGATAGGCTTGAGCTGTTCTTTGTCCGTTGACCGGACTGGGAGTTGCTAGACTTGGCACCAGCTTCCCTGTCTTGACGTTTATGACCATTGCACCGAGGCTTGAGGATGCCTCTTTGTATATACTTCTTATTGTCTTGGACCGTAGTGATGTGTTGACGTCAGGGTGTGTGCCCTGGGTTCTCCTGCTTAGGTTGAAGTAGCCAGTTGTTCCGTGTGTGCCCTTTGTCGGGGCAGTCGAGTCCATATTTTTCGGTGGCCAGGATCTTGGTCCACCTATCCACGAGCAAATCTTGGTCAGCTTTAAGCTGCTCTTGCTTCCTTTGCAGGCTCCTTGCCGTGGCCATGAGCCGTCGCTTGAAGCGAACTTGTTCCACTGGATCTTCAGGCACGCCGGATACATCATTGCCGAGGCTTACCTCGTCCTCGAAGGGGGGTGTATAGCTATCCCTCTCCAAGTATCCCACAGTGGCCAGTCTGGCCTGCTTGAAGCTAGGTAGATCAGGGTTGTGTTCATCTTTAGTGCCATTCAGATTATTTTTGTCTCCTCGGCAGGTATTGCTGTCGCGGGGCTTGGAGCGGCGCCGACAACGCCCATGCTTTGTTTTTCTCCCTGAGGGGTTATCCTCCATTGCATCATCGCCATTGGTTTTCTTCGGAGTGTCCACCATATATATCGTATGAGGAGGTGGTTGTCCACCGACCTATGAGCGGTGGTTCATGTACTTCTCCTGCATCGTCGTCTATACCGTCGATGTCTTCGGAGTCGAAGTCAAGCACGTCGGTTAGATCATCGATCGTGGCAATGAAGTGGGTGGTGGGTGGGCAGCGAATTCCTTCATCGCCTGCTTCCCACTCGAGCCAGACATAGTTCAGCCAAGAGCCTCCTGACAAAGAGAGAGACTTTAATGAGTTTAGCATGTCGCCAAAGGGTGAGTGCTGGAAGATATCCGCAGTGGTAAACTCCATCACCGGAGCCCAACCAGGCTCGACGGGCTCGGGAGCGTGCAGATTGGAACCTACAACCGGGTATGAGTCCGAGGGTCCGGAGTCACAGGCTTCCTCCAAAGTGAGGCCTGTGTTCGGCTCCACCGCCGATGAGTGTACGGCCTGCGGGGCAGGGTCCATCCCTCCGTCCTTATGCAACGCAGCCTCCTCCGGATTTAGGTTCGGGGCTACTACAGGGGTGATATCCCGGGCATTGTCCGATAGCAGGTCTAAGCCGTGCCCGTCGTGACTGTCCGACGCTCCTGGCATAGGCCCGAGTCCGTCGAAGATCAAGTATCCGCGAAGGTCCACCGTGTAGTTCAGGTGTCCCAACCTGATCTGGTGGCCAGGGCGTAGCTATCGATCTGCTCCAGATGGCCAAGTGAATTAGCCCGCAGTGCGAAGCCGCCGAACACAAAGATCTGTCCGGGGAGAAAAGTTTCACCCTAGACCGTGTCGTTGATGATGATTGGAGGAGCCATCAAGCCTTGCAGCGACGACATGGAGGAACTCTCAATGAAAGCACCAATGTCGGTGTCAAAACCGGCGGATCTCGGGTAGGGGGTCCCGATCTGTGTGTCTTAGGCTGATGGTAACACGAAGCAAGGGACACAATGTTTACCCAGGTTCGGGCCCTCTCGATGGAGGTAAAACCCTACTTCCTGCTTGATTAATATTGACGATATGAGTAGTACAAGAGTAGATCTCCACGAGATCGTAAAGGCTAAACCCTAGGAGCCAGCCTATGATGATTATGATTGTAATTGTGATCGGCCTTCTAAGGACCAACCTCTCCGGTTTATATAGACACCGGAGAGGGATAGGGTTGTACATGGAGTCGGTTACAAGGAAGGAAACATAATATCCGGATCGCCAAGCTTGTCTTCCACGCAAAGGAGAGTCCCATCCGGACACGGCACGAAGTCTTGAGTCTTGTATCTTCACGCTTCAATAGTCCAGATGATGTATATAGTCCGGCTGTCCGGATACCCCCTAATCCAGGACTCCCTCACCCTCCAATCCCATGATGTCTCTTTTTCCCGAAAGAACTATGTGGCGCTTTGACTCATCATATGATGTATCCACTTCCTTATATTTTCTTTTTCTCGGTTTGGTAGACGTGTCCTTCACATAGAAAACCTGCGCCACATCATTGGCTAGGATGAATGGTTCGTCTGTGTACCCTAGATTGTTCAGATCCACTATTGTCATTTCGTACTGTGGGCCTACCTGTACCCCACCTCTTTACAGATTGACCCATTTGCACTTAAACAAAGGGACCTTAATATCATATCCATAGTCAAGTTCCCATATGTCCACTATGTAACCATAATACGTGTCTTTCCCGTCTTGATTGCTGCATCAAAGCGGACACCCCTGTTTGGTTGGTGCTCTTTTGATCTTGGGCGATCGTGTAAAATGTATTCCCATTTATCTCGTACCCTTTGTAAGTCATTACAGTCGAAGATGGTTCCCTCGCCAACGAGTACAGGTCATCAGAAACAGTGTTGTCACACCTAAGACATGTTTGGAACCAACTGCTGAAACTCCTGATGTGTTCACATGTAATCCGGTCATCACACTGGTCCGAGTGTTTGGAGCGTAGAATATTCTTGTGTTCATCGACATACGGGGTCACCAAGGTAGAATTCTGTAGAATAGTGTAGTGTGCTTGAGACCAAGAATGCCCGTCCCTACATATTATTGAGTCCCCTCCTAGCGTGCCTTTTCCACCCAGTATCCCCTCATACTGCGATTGAGGGAGACCTATCTTCTTCAGGTCAGGAATGAAGTCAACACAAAACCCAATGACATCCTCTATTTGATGGCCCATGG
The DNA here is from genome assembly GCF_018294505.1 of Triticum aestivum. NCBI lineage: Eukaryota > Viridiplantae > Streptophyta > Magnoliopsida > Poales > Poaceae > Triticum > Triticum aestivum. Next base: position 774,861,433 of record NC_057801.1, read on the forward strand.
AGATGCTTCCTTCTAGCCTAGCGTGGTTACGGACATATTTCTTTAGGACTCCCATGAACCTCTCAAAGGGGAATATATTGTGTAGAAATACAGGGCACAGAACAACAATCTCGTCGACTAGATGAACTAGGACGTGCGTCATGATATTGAAGAAGGATGGTGGGAACACCAGCTCGAAACTTACAAGACATTGCGCCACATCACTCCTTAACCTTGGTAGGATTTCTGGATCGATCACCTTCTGAGAGATTGCATTGAGGAATGAACATAGCTAATGGCTAATCGAACGTTTTCTGGTAGAAACCCCGTCAATGCAACCGAAGCAGTTGCGTCATAATCACGTAGCAGTCATGAGACTTTAGGTTCTGGAACTTTTTCTCTGCCATATTTATTATTCCCTTTATATTGACGAGTAGCCAGATGGGACCTTCATCCTGAGCAGGCATTTAAAGAAGATTTCTTTCTCTTCTTTGGTAAGAGTGTAGCTGGCAGGACCTTCATACTGCTTTGGAGGCATGTCGTCTTTTTCGTGCAAACCTTGCAAGTCCTCCCGTGCCTCCGGTGTATATTTTGTCTTCCCATACGCGCCCAAGCCTAGCAGGTTCACGCAAAGGTTCTTCGTCACGTGCATCACGCGATTGAAGAGTGGACCTCTAGGTCTTTCCAGTAGGGTAGGTCCCAAAATATAGATTTCTTCTTCCACATGGGTGCGCATCCCTCAGCGTCATTTGGAACAGATAGTCCGACGGGACCCTTTCCGAGGATTACTTTTAAATCATTGACCATAGCAAGTACGTGATCACCGGTACGCATGGCGGGCTTCTTCCGGTGATATGCCTCGCCTTTGAAATGATTGCCTTTCTTTCGACATTGACAGTTGGTCGAAAGGAATCGACGATGCCCCAGGTACACATTCTTCCTGCATTTGTCCAGGTATATACTTTCGGTGTCATCTAAACAGTGCATGCATACGTGGTATCCTTTGTTTGTCTGTCCTGAAAGGTTCCTGAGAGTAGGCCAATCATTGATGGTGACAAACAGCAACGCATGCAGGTCAAATTCCTCATGTTTGTGCTCATCCCATGCATGTACACCATTTCCAATCTACAGTTGTAAAAGTTCTTCAACTAATGGCCTTAGGTATACATCAATGTCTTTGTCGGGTTGCTTAGGGCCTTGGGTGAGACTGGCATCATAATGAACTTCCGCTTCATGCACAGCCAAGGAGGAAGGTTATAGATACATATAGTCACGGACCAGGTGCTACGATTGCTGCTCTGCTCCCCAAAAGGATTAATGCCATCCACGCTTAAACCAAACCATGCGTTCCTTGCATCACCCGCAAACTCCTCCCAGTACTTTCTCTCAATTTTTCTCCACTGCGACCCGTCGGCGATTGCTCTCAACTTCCATCTTTCTTATGGTCCTCTCCGTGCCATCGCATCAACTTGGCATGCTCTTTGTTTCTCAACAGGCGTTTCAACCGTGGCATTATAGGAGCATACCACACCACCTTGGCAGGAACCCTCTTTCGGGAGCGCTCGCCATCAACATAACCAGGGTCATCTCGTGTTATCTTATACTGCAATGCACCGCTTACTGGGCATGCATTCAAATCCATATACGCACCATGGTACAGGATGCAGTCATTAGGGCATGCATGTATCTTCTGCACCTCCAATCCTAGAGGGCATACAACCTTCTTTGTTGCATACGTGTTGTCGGGCAATTCGTTATCCTTTGGAATCTTCTTCTTCAATATTTTCAGTAGCTTCTCAAATCCTTTGTCAGGCACACCATTCTCTGCCTTCCACTGCAGCAATTCTAGTAGGGTACCGAGCTTTGTGTTTCCATCTTTGCAATTGGGGTACAAACCTTTTTTTTATCCTCTAACATGTGATAGAACTTCAGCTTCTCCTTTTGACTTTCGCACTGTCTCCTTGCATCAACAATGACCCGGCGAAGATCATCTGGTTCCTCTTGATCTTCAACAGCTTCCCCCGTTGCAGCATCACCGTATTCAGGGGGCACATAGTTGTCATTATCCTCTTCTTCTTCGATGTCTTCCATCATAACCCCTATTTCTTCATGCTTGGTCCAAACATTATAGTGTGGCATGAAACCCTTATAAAGCAGGTGGGTGTGAATGGTTTTCGAGTCAGAGTAAGACTTCGTATTCCCACATATATAGGGCATGGACAACATATAAAACCATTCTGCTTGTTTGCCTCAGCCACTTCGAGAAAGTTATGCACGCTCTTAATGTACTCGGAGGTGTGTCTGTCACCGTACATCCATTGTCGGTTCATCTGCATGCATTATATATAATTAAGTGTGTGAAAAACCATTACACAACATCATGAATATATAATTAGGTGACCAAATTAATAGAAGTTCATCATCACATTAAAACCAAAGTACATGCATAGTTCTTATTGAACAACATATAGCTCTCCAGAGCATCTAATTAATTAAAACCATACATTAAAACTATATAAAACATTTCAATGCAAAAACAAATGTGATCATAATCGCAACCAAGGTAACAATTGATCCAACGGCATAATGCTACCAAGCTTCGATATGAATGGCATATTTTCTAATATTTCTAATCTTCAAGCGCATTGCATCCATCTTGATTTTGTGATCATCGACGACATCCGCAACATGCAACTCCAATATCATCTTCTCCTCCACAATTTTTTTAATTTTTTCCTTCAAGAAATTGTTTTCTTCTTCAACTAAATTTAGCCTCTCAACAATAGGGTCAGTTGGAATTTCCGGTTTACAGACGTTCTAGATAAATAAAATCAATGTCACGTTGGTCGGCATAATTGTCATAAACAATAGATGAACCAAATAGTTATAAAAGATAATATATACCACATCCGAATCATAGACAGGACGTGGGCCGACGGGGGCGGATAACAAAACCATCAGACTATATAATAAGAAGCAATAATAAAAGTAAGAAAATTATACAAGTATCTATCCAAATATACAAGTAAGAATTTTTTTCCTTTTAGCAAAAAGATAAGAACAAGAGGCTCACCACGGTGGTGCCGGCGACGAGATCGGCGCGGGCAATTGACGACAGTGAAGACGGGGACGGGACGTGAGGGGCCGCTAAACCTAGACAAATATTGAAGAAAATGGAGCTTGGAGGTCAAGCTTGAAGAGGAGAAAGCTCAAGTAGTGTGGCTCGGGCGTTCCAACGAACACCTCATGTGCATAGGAGGTGAGCTAGAGCACCACAAAGCCATCCTCTCACCGGCCAGAAAAAACATAGCAGCGTGGAGTGCTCTACTCGCCGGCGAGGGAGTATATATAGGCACATCATTGGTCCCGGTTCGTGGCTTGAACCGGGACTAAAGGACACCCTTTGGTCCCGGTTCAAGTCACCAACCGAGACCAATGGTGGTGGGCTAGGAGCAAGGCCCATTGGTCCTGGTTCGTCCCACCAACCGGGATCAAAGGGGCCAGACGAACCGGGACCAATGCCCCCACGAGGCCCGGCAGGCCCCCTGATCTCACGAAGCGGGACCCAATGCTCCATGGGTGCCGGTTCGTTACTGAAGCGGGACTAATGGGATTATCTGGCCTGAACCAAAGCCATGTTTTCTACTAATGGTAATTTCATCTATAAAGTAGACTCTAGGTAAATATAGAAAATTCTACTTACAATGAGTTGGATCCATGCAATGCTGCTTGGAATAAGTGCCACCGGGACACATATCAGATGTGGCACCGGTACAGAAGGTGCAGACTTTATGGTTTGGTGATCATGTACATAGGAATCAAGAGTGACCTTGGTATCCCAGCAGGGTTGTTGTGTGTTAGTACTACCTCTGTGTTCGTTGTTGCTTTATCTAGAAAGTGGGAGAAGGCTTTTTGGGTAATTGTCACATAATTTTAACATTGTTTTTTTTGATTTTTTCTTGTTGCTCCAAAAATTCCTCACATGTTTTAAATCTTGCGGAATGAACTTATATTCTATATAATAATTAGAAATAATCTCCAATTCTGCAGATATCTTCAGGGTAACATCTAAGTATCCCATGACAAAGACCTATACAAGTCAAAAAATATTGAAATATACTGCACACATTATCTTTAATAAATCGATCTTTTGTTGCAGCAATTCAGTAGGCTGGGGCTAGATTATATGTGGCCCCTAGCCTTGCAGCAAGATAACAGATGGTGTCCACGAGCTCTATTGTCTTGAAGTTGAGCTTGTTTTGTAATCTAATGGAATTTAACAATTGCCCCGTTTAACCTCTACCATGTTGTGTTTAAGTCAGGAACAAATCAGTCGTTCAGTCATGGGATGTCGAGGCACCTACAGGTCATCTTCAAAGCTACGGCATGGATCCATACGTCGTCCTTGCTCACTCCTACAGACTCTAGTGAGCCTTTGATTACTCGGTGCAACCAGTGAAAGATGATAGCACGGACTATATTCAATCGGTTTGAATGGCGGTCTCATAATATGACTTCGTGCAAGCGACAACTCGGACACGGTGCAAACAAGAGCATCTCATACAATATGCATTCGTCCACGGGCATCGTCTCGTCGGTTATACTCCAAAGCGTGTGTTCGGGGCGGATCGGGTTCAATGGGATGAAGTCGTACACGGGTCGTCGTGGGAGGTAGTCGTTTGCGTTTCGTAGTCGTACACGTCGGCAGTAGTCATATTCGTTTCGTCGCGGAAGTAGTGGTACACATTTCGGAAGTGGTTCTCAATAATGATAGTCGAACTTGGCGCTAGTGCTATACGGGTCTTCGGCGACGGTAGTCGTACACGTTTCCGTAGATGTTCGAGCGGCGATAGTGGTACACATGGTAGTTGAACTTGGCGATCCGAAGGGGTACTTGGTGGTATCGTCATGTAGTCGTACACGTTCAGTAGATGTACAAGTCATCGTAGCCGTCCATAGACGATGTAGTTGAACTTGACGAACCCGAACCCTTCGGTGTCGTCGACGTCGTGGTACTTGGCGTTTCGTTCGTGTAGTCATACTAGGCACCGGTGGTCTTCGAGGGACTTGAGGCGCAGGGGCGACGAGCTCGAGCAGACCGGATGGGTGGTGCTGCTCGGAGGTCACCAGATAGAGCAGGTCAACGGCGGCAGCGACATGAGGCAGCGAACAGCGGGACTTGGCGAGGAACCCGGCGAGGCGGAGCGAGGAAGGCCGGACGGCCGCCGGTCCTCATCATGGTCGCCGGAGGGCGCAGCTTGCGGGGTCGCCGAGGTCGGCAGGGGGCCTCGGGCGCGAGGATGGACCCAGGAGGGCGGACGGAGGTAGCTGTGCGGGAGGTAGCCGGCGCGCAGCAAGGCAACGAGGAGGTGGAAAGGCACGCTGGCCGAACTGCGGCTTGGAGGCGCGGCGTCCATGGACAGCGGAGGGTGCGCGTGGCGTCGTGCTTGCTTCGGCCGTTGAGGATGCCGTTCGCGGGGGCTGCGAGGAGGCGGCGCCATGGGCGCACTCCTGTCAAGAGGGAAATGACCGCATCGGCAGCTGCTCGTTAAAGAAGCAGAGAGATAGCGAGAGCAGGGAGGCGAAGGCAAGGCAGCACGGCGGCGGCCTGTGCTCACCGGTGCGGCGGACGGCAGAGCAAGGTCCGGCGGGCGCAGCGCAGCAGGAGACGGGAGGAGCGACGCTAGTCGAGGGAGGTCGCGGCGTGGGCGACCGGCTGGGACCACAGACGGAGCCGGGGGAATCGAGCGCGGGCGCTCTCGCTCCTCTCTGGCTGGGGGAGGTATAGGGAGCGAGGAGGGGGGATCGAGAACGGGAGGTGACGGCTGCGGGAGAGAGACGAGGGAGAGCGAGAGGGGATCGGGTTAGTAGGGGGACGGCTGGGCCTAGCAGGCCGGCCCAGTTGGAGAGTAAAACATCCAGAGGCCTGGTCGTCTGGTTAAAAGAAAGAAAGAAAATCAGGTTTTCCAGTCTGGGAGCTCCTATACGCCGCATTTTGCGGGGAGTAGTCTCGCTTTCGCACAGAGCCAGCACACCTGGGCCGGCCTGTTTGCTGTAGGGGGGGAAAATCACAAAAATAAAAATGCTCCAGCAACACGATTCGAGACCACAACCTCTCGGTAATGTGCGCCTAGCGCTAGCCACCTCAACTGGCTACCTCACATGTAAAATTTCCATCGTGAATATTAAAGAACCTAACAACAGCTCTAAAACTTAAAAAACACAAACCATAAGCCGCTGCAGATCTGACCTTTTTCTAAAATTTCGAACGTGGATTTTTGAACCACGAACTTTATTTGGTAAAATAATAGTATTTATGGAAAAAAAGGGAAAATTGAATAGGAGAAATTTTCTAGAAATTACAAACAGTTTTGTGAAAATTCAAACAAATTTATTTTTTGTTTCTTTTTCATTTGAACAAATTGATGAAACCACAAAAATTTTCGAAATGTGAATAAATTTGGAAAAACATATTTTTCGAATTGTGAACAAAATTGGAAACTGCAAACATTTTTCAAATTGTGAACAAAATTTGAAACATGAACAAATTTCAAATTCGTGAAAAAATGTAAAATTGAGGATATTTTTTGAATTGTGAACAAATTTTGAAACCGTAATTTTTTTTCAAATGGTGAACAAATTTTGAAACATGTATAAATTTCAAATTCGTGAACAAAATTATAAAAATGAGAACATTTTTTGAATCTGTGATTTTCTTTAAACTGGGAACATTTTTTGAATTGTGAACAAATTTTGAAACATGGACATATTTCAATTTTGTGAACAAAATTATAAAATTATAAACATTTTTAGAATTTTGAACAAATTTTGAAACCGTAATTGTTTTTTCTAATTCTGAACAAATTTTAAAACATGAAGAAAATTCAAATTTTTGAAAAAAAATAAAAATTATGAAATTTTTTCGTATGTAAGAACAAATTTTGAAAACTGTAAACATTTTTCAATTGTGAAAAAAATTTGAAACATGAATAAATTTCAAATTCATGAACAAAAATTATAAAAACACAAACATTTTCCGAATCTATGAACAAATTTTGAAACCGCAAAAATTTTTCAAATTGCAAACAAATTTGTAAACATGAACAAATTTCCAATTCATGAACAAACTTTTAAAATTGTGAACATTTTCCAATTCTGAACAAATTTTGAAACCATATTTTTTTTATATTCCGAACAAATTAAATTTCAAATTTTTCAACAAAATAATAAATTGTGAACATTTTTCAAATCAGCAAACAAATTTTGAAAACCGTGAACATTTTTGAATTGTGAACAAATTTTGGAACATGAACAAATTTTGAAATATGATGCAATTTCGAAATTCGTGAACAAAATTATAAAATTGTTAACGTTTTTCAAATATTGAACAAATATTAAAACAGTAAAAAAAATTAAATTGTGAAATATTTTTGAAATAGTGAACATTTTTAAAATTATGCACAACCTTTGAATCCATGAATTATTTTTGAATTTTGCACAAATTTTAAATTAATAAGAAAAATAAATAGAAACAAAAAAACTGAAAAAGGAAAATGAGAGAAAAGAAAAGAAAAAGGAAATAGAAAAAAACAGAACAAAGAAAGAAAAAAACAGAAAAAGGAAAATAAGAGAAAAGAAAAGAAAATGTGAAGTAGAAAAAACGGAATAAAGAAAAAACCGATTCAAGGAACCTTCTAGAAGTTTCCCAAAACCAGGAAAAACCAGCTGGGAACCTCTAGAAGGTTCCGAAAACCGGTGCCGTAGGAACGGTTAAATGGGCCGGCCCGTTGCGTCGCTGCTCAGACTCTCGCGTGTGCGAAGTGCCGGCGGTTTGACGCAGCGAGCGGCAAATAGGAGTTTCCTTCCAGGCTGGGTCCTCCTCGTCAGCGCCTTAAGCGCCAGCAAGCGATCGTGGCGCCCGCGCGCACCTCCTTCTGGGCCGGCTCATTAAACCATCGCTCCCTCTTCGCTTCCGTTCGTTGGCTCCCGCTCGATCGCTGGTCCCAGCTCGATAATTTTTTTTCTCTCGACAAAAACTGCTACATTAGGTACTGGTTTTCTTAGAAAAACCCAACCGGTTTACTACAGCATGTACTACAGTTTTTAGAAAAATAGTTCATTGAATTTTAAAACGAATCATTAAAATTGAAAAAAATTCATCGATTATGGAAAAAGTTCATCGAATTTCAAAAAAGTTCACCAAAATTGAAAAAAAGTTCATCAAATTTGAAAAAAGTTCATCGAATTCTAAAAAAAGTACATCGGATTTGAATAAAGTTCATCAAATTCGAAAAAAAAGTTCATCGACTTTGAAAAAAGTTCATCGGTTTTGAAAAAAGCTCATCGAATTTAAGAAAAAAACACCAGAATTGAAAAAAAGTTCATCAGATTTGAAAAAAGTTCATCAAATTTGAAAAAAGTTCGTCGAATTCTAAAAAAAATCATCAGATTTGAAAAAAGTTCATCCAATTTGAAAGAAGTTCATCAAATTCAAAAAAAAAAGTTCGTCCACTTTGAAAAAAGTTCATCAAAAATGGAAAAAGGTCATTGAATTTGAACAAAAAATGTTCATCCATTTTGCAGAAATAAACATGAAGAAAAAGAAAAATTCTCGAATTTGAAAAATAAACTTTGGAAAAAGGGGAAAAGGAAAGATGGAACAAGAAAGGCAGGAAAAAGATGTACTTTTTTGAAACGAAGAACAAATTTGGATAATTTCTTAAAGCATGAACATTTTTTTTAATCTTGAGAACAATTTATGAATGAAAAGAACATTTTTTGAACAAAATTTGAAATCCCGAACATTTTTTGAATTTAGAGAACAAAATTTTCAAATTGAGAACAAAATTTGAACATAAATATTTTCTAAAAGTACCAACATTTTTTTAATCTTGAGAACAAATTTTGAAATGAAGAACAAATTTTGACAATTTCTTAAAGCATGAATATTTCTTGAATCTTGAGAACAAATTTATGAATGAAAAGAACAGTTTTTGGACAAACTTGTTCACGAACATTTTTCAAAAAATTGAACATTTTGGTAAAAGTGCGAACATTTTTTTCAAAGAGAAAACATAAATTTGAAAAATAGAAAATAGAAAAAGAAAAGTAAAAGAAACAGAAATAGAAAAAGAGATGAAAAGAAAAAACTTGTTCAGGAACCTTCTAGAAGGTTCCCAAAACCGGAAAAAACCCAGCTGGGAACCTCTAGAAGGTTCCCAAAACAAGGAGCGCTAGAACGGTTAAACTGGTCCGCCCGTTGCGTCGCTGCTCGGTCGCTCGCCTGTGCGAAGCGCCGGCAGTTTGACGCAACGTGCGGCATATAGGATTTTCCGCCGCAGAAGGCGCCACAACGAACCGGCGCAGAAGGCGCCATCGATGAGGTCGCCAAATCCTATTTGGCGCCTTAAGAGCCCGATTTAGTTTATTTTACAATCGGACGCATACCCCCTGCCTTCCTTCGCTACTAACGGGCCCAGCCCATCTCGCCCCCTTTCGTTATATGTTTATAAGGCAAAAAAGGGCGTTGGAGGAGAATCAAACCTGGGACCTTCAACATCGAGGAACGATGCTATTACCACTGCGCCAGCTCTCCCACTATAATCTTTTACATCTTTTTCCTGCCTTTCTTCTTAAATCTTTCCTTTCCCCCTTTTTCCAAAGTTTATTTTTCAAATTCGAGAATTTTTCTTTTTCTTCATGTTTTTTTCTGCAAAGTGGATGAACATTTTTTGTTCAAATTCAATGACCTTTTTCCATTTTTGATGAACTTTTTTCAAAAGTCAACGAACTTTTTTTTGAATTTTATGAACTTTTTTCAAATTCGATGATTTTATTTAGAATTCGATGAACTTTTTTCAAAATCGATGAACTTTTTTCAAATCTCATGACTTTTTTTCAATTCTGGTGTTTTTTTCAAAACCGATGAACTTTTTTCAAAGTTGATGAACTTTTTTTTTGAATTTGATGGACTTTTTTCAAATCCAATGAACTTTTTTTAGAATTCGATGAACTTTTTTCAAATTCGATGAACTTTTTTCAAATCTGATGAACTTTTTTTCAATTCTGATGAACTTTTTTGAAATTGGATGAACTTTTTTCAAAACCGATGAACTTTTTTCAATTTTAATGATTTTTTTTAAAATTTGATGAACTATTTTTCTAAAAACTGTAGTACATACTGTAGTAAACCGGTTGAGTTTTTCTAAGAAAACCAGTACCTAATGTAGTAGTTTTTGGCGAGAGAAAAAAAATGATCGAGCTGGGACCAGCGATCGAGCGGGAGCCAACGAATGGAAGCGAAGAGGGAGCAATGGTTTAATGGGCCGGCCCTAAAGGAGGCGCGCGCGGGCGCCACGATCGCTTGCTGGCGCTGAAGGCGCTAACGAGGAGGACCCAGCCTGGAAGGAAAATCCTATTTGCCGCTCGCTGCGTTAAACTGCCGGCACTTCGCACACGCGAGCGTCTGAGCAGCGACGCAACGGGCCGGCCCATTTAACCATTCCTACGCCACCGGTTTTGGGAACCTTCTAGAGGATCCCAGCTGGTTTTTCCTGGTTTTGGGAAGCTTCTAGAAGGTTCCTTGAATCGGTTTTTTCTTTATTCCGTTTTTTCTATTTTCAATATTCTTTTTTTCTCTTATTTTCCTTTTTCTTTTCTTTTTCTTTCTTTGTTCTGTTTTTTCTATTTCCTTTTTCTTTTCTTTTCTCTCATTTTCCTTTTTCTGTTTTTTGTTTCTATTTAGTTTTTTATTAATCTAAAATTTGTGCAAAATTCAAAAATAATTCATGGATTCAAAGTTTGTGCATAATTTTAAAAATGTTCACTATTTCAAAAATATTTCATAATTATTATTTTTTACTGTTTTAGTATTTGTTCAATATTTGAAAAACATTCAGAGTTTTATAATTTTGTTCACAAATTTTGAAATTGCATCATATTTCAAAATTTGTTCACATTTCAAAAAATGTTCGCGGTTTAACAATAAATGTTCAAAGTTTTATAATTTTGTTCATGAATTTGAAATTTGTTCATGTTCCAAAATTTGTTCATGTTCCAAAATTTGTTCACAATTCAAAAATGTTCACGGTTTTTAAAATTTGTTTGCTGATTTGAAAAATGTTCACAATTTATAATTTTGTTGACAAATTTGAATTTTAATTTGTTCACAATATAAAAAAATATGGTTTCAAAATTTGTTCAGAATTCGAAAACGTTCACAATTTTAAAAGTTTGTTCATGAATTTGAAATTTGTTAATGTTTACAATTTTTTTTGCAATTTGAAAAATGTTTGCGGTTTCAAAATTTGTTCATAGATTCGAAAAATGTTTGCGTTTTTATGATTTTGTTCATGAATTTGCAATTTAATCATGTTTCAAAATTTGTTCACAATTTAAAAATGTTTACAGTTTTCAAAATTTGTTCGTACATTCGAAAAAAATTCATAATTTTTATTTTTTTTTAAAATTGAATTTTCTTCATGTTTTAAAATTGGTTAAGAATTAGAAAAAACAATTACGGTTTCAAAATTTGTTCAAAATTCTAAAAATGTTCATAATTTTATAATTTTGTTCACAAAATTGAAATATGTCTTTGTTTCAAAATTTGTTCACAATTCAAAAAATGTTCCCAGATTAAACAAATTCACAGATTCAAAAAATGTTCTCATTTTTATAATTTTGTTCACGAATTTGAAATTTATACATGTTTCAAAATTTGTTCACCATTTGAAAAAAAACTACGGTTTCAAAATTTGTTCACAATTCGAAAAATATCCTCAATTTTACAATTTTTCATGAATTTGAAATTTGTTCATGTTTCAAATTTTGTTCACAATTTGAAAAATGTTTGCAGTTTCCAATTTTCTTCACAATTCGAAATATGTGTGGTTTCAAAATTTATTCACATTTCGAAAAATGTTGTTGTTTCATCAATTTGTTCGAACGAAAAAGAAACATAAAATAAATTTGTTTGAATTTTAACAAAACTGTTTCTAATTTCTAGAAAATTTCTCCTATTCAATTTTCCCTTCTTTCCATAAATACTATTATTTTACCAAATAAAGTTCATGGTTCAAAAATTCACGTTCGAAATTTTAGAAAAAGGTCAGATCTGCAGCGGCTTATGTTTTGTGTTTTTTAAGTTTTAGAGCTGTTGTTAGGTTCTTTAATATTCACGATGGAAATTTTACACGTGAGGTAGCCAGTTGAGGTGGCTAGCGCAAGGCGCACATTACCGAGTGGTTGTGTGCTCGAATCGTATTGCTACAGCAAACAGGCCGGCCCAGGTGCGCTGGCTCTGTGCGAAAGCGAGACTACTCCCCGCAAAATGCGGCGTATAGGAGCTCCCAGCCTGGAAAACCTGTTTTTCTTTCTTTCTTTTAACTAGACGACCAGGCCTCTGGACGTTTTACTCTCCAACTGGGCCGGCCTGCTAGGCCCAGCCGTCCCCCTACTAACCCGATCCCCTCTCACTCTCCCTCGTTTCTCTCCCGCAGCCGTCACCTCCCGCTCTCAATCCCCCCTCCTCGATCCCTATACCTCCCCTAGCCAGAGAGGAGCGATAGCGCCCGCGCTCGATTCCCCCGGCTCCGTCTGTGGTCGCAGCCGGTCGCCCACGCCGCGACCTCCCTCGACTAGCGCCGCTCCTCCCGTCTCCTGCGGCGCCGCGCCCGCGGGACCTTGCTCTGCCGTCCGCCGCGCCGGTGAGCACAGGCCGCCGCCGTGCTGCCTTGCCTTCGCCTCCCTGCTCTCGCTATCTCTCTGCTTCTCTAACCAGCAGCTGCCGATGCGGTCGTTTCCGTCTTGACAGGAGTCCGCCCATGGCGCCGCCTCCTCACAGCCCCTGCCACCGGCATCCTCAACGGCCGAAGCAAGCACGGCGCCACGCGCACCCTCCGCTGTCCATGGACGCCGCGCCTCCAGGCCGCAGTTCGGCCAGCGTGCCTTTCCACCTCCTCGTTGCCTTGCTGCGCGCCAGCTACCTCCCGCACAGCTACCTCCGTCCGCCCTCCTGGGTCCATCCTCGTGCCCGAGGCCCCCTGCCGACCTCGCCGACCTCGCAAGCCGCGCCCTCCGGCGACCATGACGAGGACCGGCGCCCGTCCCGGCCTTCCTCGCTCCGCCTCGCCGGTTTCCTCACCAAGTCCCGCTGGCCGCTGCCTCATGTCGCTGCCGCCGTTGACCTGCTCTGTCTGGTGACCTCCGAGCAGCACAACCCGTCCGGTCTGCTCGAGCTCGTCGCCCCTGCGCCTCAAGTCCCTCGAAGACCACCGGTGCCTAGTATGACTACACGAACGAAACGCCAAGTACCATGACGTCCACGACACCGAAGGGTTCGTGTTCGTCAAGTTTAACTACATTGTCTACGGACGGCTACGATGACTTGTACATCTACTGAACGTGTACGACTACATGACGATACCATCAAGTACCCCTTCGGATCGCCAAGTTCAACTACCATGTGTACCACTATCGCTGCCTGAACATCTACGAAAACGTGTACGACTACCGTCACCGAAGACCCGTATAGCACTAGCGCCAAGTTCGACTATCATTATCGAGAACCGCTTGCGAAATGTGATTTTCCACCCCTACAGCAAACAGGCCGGCCCAGGTGAGCTGGCTCTGTGGGAAAGCGAGACTACTCGCCGCAAAATGCGGCGTATAGGAGCTCCCGCGCCAAAAAATCATATATGCCGTTCGTTGCGTCAAACTGCCGGCGCTTCGCACAGGCGAGCGACCGAGCAGCGACACAACAGGCCGGCCAGTTTAACCGTTCCAGCGCTCCCGGTTTTTGGAAACCTTCTCGAGGTTCCCAGCTGGGTTTTTTCCGGTTTTGGGAACCTTCTAGAAGGTTCCTGAACTGGTTTTTTATTTTCATTTCTTTTTCTATTTTTGTTTCTTTTACTTTTCTTTTTTTAGTTTTTATTTTTCAAATTTATGTTTTCTCTTTCAAAAAAATGTTCGCGCTTTCACAAAAATGTTCAATTTTTTGAAAAATGTTTGTGAACAAGTTAGTTCAAAAATTGTTCTTTTCATTCATAAATTTGTTCTCAAGATTCAAAAAATATTCATGCTTTAAGAAATTGGCAAAATTTGTTCTTCATTTAAAAATTTGTTCTCAAGATTAAAAAAATGTTCGTACTTTTAGAAAATATTTATGTTCAAATTTTGTTCTCATTTGAAAATTTGTTCTCTAAATTCAAAAAATGCTTGGGATTTAAATTTTTGTTCAAAAAAATGTTCTTTTCATTCATAAACTAGAAATGTCACCTGCGCATTTGCGCGGCTAGAATAACCCTTCTTGTTTATTCCTTCTGACCACTATACAACCTCCCAATAAACTACTGTTTGATCTAATTGGCCGCAAATTATTTATGTCATATAAAAATATTATGGAGAAAACTGAAGTCACAATGAAACATCTAGTGCATTATATTTTTAAACAAATTGCATTATATCTTCACTTTTCTCCTCTTTGGCCAACTTCTCCTCTTGTATCTCTTCAGCAACATGTTTTTAAACGATCCCTCACCAAGAATTAAATCTAAACATGACCGTTGCATATGTAAAATTATGTTCTCCCACTCAAGTCGATGACTGCCGCATTCTTAGATGCCTTTCTATATTAATGAAATATCCTGCCTACCTACATAGGTGCCCATAGATGCTTATCTTACTATCACCCCATATAGTTGTATATTGATAACTTTTAGATTAAATATTCTCTTTAACTCACTCATTTCAAATCTTATTCATGCTAATCATGGCTGTGATTCTTTGTATCATCTTGTGTATGTTTTCATTAGTTATATGAATCATCGACTATTAATTGTATATATAATTTATTTTCACGTTTATCTTCTCCTCAACCAAAATTGTAGTTTACTTCTTATACAAAACCATAATTTCTGGTCACTAACTACACTTGTATTCTTTATCATATCAATACGGAGTTGTATCTGCTATGGATTTTCATAAACATCTTAGTTGAACTACAGTTCTACAACATTGTAATCTCCACAGCTGTGAAAAATATATTTCATCGTATGTCATCGAACATGGTGATTTCTTCTCGAATCGTGTTAATATAAACTCTAAATAATCAAAGTCGGCCAGAATTTATTTTGGATTGAGAGCCACCATGATATGCAGATATATTTCAACTTAATGTCGTGCCTTCTTTTTTCATACTGATCGCTTTTGTACTATAATATTATTGAGTACTTACCACAAAAAAGAAACTGAATAAACTGATGATTAGATGCAAGTATTTGATTATGGCTTTGGCGTGTGTGATGGGTCCTTATGAACATTTTTTTTCTTTCATGTATACTTTGGCTAAATTATTATTATCTGTGCTTTTTTTAACCTGCTTCTTTGTCTTATAAGTTTCTCTCTAGCAGTGAGGAAAACCTTGCTCTTTTAGATTTGCTTGTGGGTCAAAAAGATAAGTGGGTTTTATAGCATGCGAGACATAAGCTTTCTTTGATTACCACCCGTAAGAACCAAATCATCATATTGGTTCTCAAGGGCATGGTCTTCCGAAGCCCAAGGATTTAGAAAAGATGCTCGAGATCCATGCTATGACCTCTACACTTTGACCTTGTTATACATCCATCAGTGCTCTACAATCAACCTAGCTAGGCGCCATCAAACCAAATTTTGTATGGAACTGAACTCAAGCCTAGAGTCGATTCGTTTGATTAGAAAATAATTGATGCAGTCTGCGGTCGCGAGACAGGTGGAGCATGAATGTTATGCTCGTGATTGTGTTAGCTGACTTGGGTCATCATCTATTCAAGAAACTTCATGGCCTTCCTACATCGCCGCTCTCGCCAGATCAATCTTGCCGTATTATATTGGACTCGTCGATATCGCCAAGCCAGGCTCGTCTTGTAAGAACATGTTAGTTCTGTGTCAATGGCTAGGGGACAACCTGGTTGATAAGGACTTGTTTTAGACCTTGTGAGTGACTCGCTAGTATTCTGCCGGCTGGACTTGTTGGAATTCTTACCGCAGACTCAGGGCAACTTTGTGTGTTCATCAACTTCTTGCCGATGCGAGATCGATCGTGGTTGTCGCTGGAACTCATCTGAGACTACTCTTTTGAGGTATTTATGTTGGCGTTGCGCCGCGATGCCAATATCCACTCGATGGGCATTGTTCAAGGCTATTGCTGCTGCACCCATGCTTATGCAGTTGTTTGGAAGCCACAGCGGTGACCTTATTTATCCCTCATGCACACCATGCAAAACGTGATTGCTGAGATGAGATTTCCACCATGGTTATCATCTGAGCGAAGCAACACAACGGCTTTTCTCGAGGTAAAGGTGGATCCGTCGATATCGTGCGATTTTGATTCGCCTGGCGTCGTATGATTTCGATTCGATGGACCTCCGGACGTGTATCCTTTTGAACGCTTGGCCTCCGGACTTGTATCGTTTGGAGTCTGCATCCTTCTAAACTTCCATGTACGTGTAGTCACCGGAAATCAAGCAATTGTATAGTTACTTTTCCTAAGAGGTTAATAGTTTCCATGTCCATGTGCTGCTCTAGGCCGTATTGCTTAGGAATTGATCTTCCAATCATTTTTTTCCTTTTGCTAGGATTGTGATCGTTCGTATTTTGCATAGGAATCGATCTTCCAATCAATTTTCTTTCCTTTTGTAAGGATTCTGATTGTTTTCAGACTGGTTTTTTTTCTCTTCTTTTCTATAGCGCGTGGGTGCTTTCCAAAAGATTTTTTTTTCTGTTCAATGCATATGTGCGGAAGTGCGTGACATATGGTGACTTCTCTATTGCCTTTTTTTTCGGTGGATTCTGATTGTTTTCAGATCGGTTCTTTTTTTCTCTTCTTTTCTATAGCGTGGGTGCTTTATAGAGGATTGTTGTTTCTGTACAATGCATATGTGTGCGTACATGCATAACTTCCTCTCCTAGGACATCGGATCCGAATTATATTGTGACTTCTCTGTTGCTTTTTTTCGTTCTCAATATTTACTAATGCATCTTTCAGTTCGCGCAGCTTATGCATAGGCATATAACATGACAACATGGAAGTCCAATACTATTGCTACATATATTTTAAGATGTTACGTAAAATCTTTAAATCTCGGCCGTTATTATTCAAACGGTGTAAAAAATATTAGCATATGTGGATGAACGTGATGGCTTATTTGACTTCTGTTTTATGTATATAATAGATTTGTTCTCAAGATTCAAAATATGTTCATGCTTTAAGAAATTGTCCAAATTTGTTCTTCATTTCAAAATTTGTTCTCAAGATTCAAAAATGTTCGTACTTTTAGAAAATATTTATGTTCTAATTTTGTTCTCTAAATACATAAAATGTTCGGGATTTTAAATTTTTGTTCAAAGTTAAAAAATATTCAGAAAATTTTCAAACTTTGGTCATTTTTGTTCGTAAATTCTTAATTTGGTCCATAATTGAAAAACGTGTTCGAAAGGAATTTTGTTCGTAATTTCTTAACCAATGTTCAGGTTTCGCTACTCCTTTTAGTTCTTTATAAATCCGGCACTACAAGTTTGTCAACAACTATCGTTGGTTGCACTAGCAAAGGTTATTGCCTGCATAGCAGGAGATCAATGGATCGACTCCCAGTTCTCACATTTGCTTAATTTTATTGTGCATTCTCTGCCCGATAGCTCGCTTCAGTTCAGCCGCAATGAGCCGGCCCAGTTCAGCCGCACCCTGTGCGAAGCGACCGTAATTTGCTGCAGAACGCGGCGAATAGGAGCTCCCTTCTGCGCCAGTTCGTTGTGGCGCCTACTACCTTTTGTTGTGGGCTGTATCTAGGAAGCCCAATAAGATTTCGCTAGACTGTTTCTAGCGTTAGATCGTTACGTAGATCGTGCTATTGTTTTCGCTAAACAAAAGAGATCGTACTACTGTTTCTATGCCGTTCCTCAGAAAAAATAAAAATAAAACTGATTCTATGTCACTGCTAGAGAAAGAAAAACTGTTTCTAACACAGGTTCGTACAGTTCTAGATTGATGCTAAGAATTATACAAGTAACTGGTCCTCGAGAAACACACAATTGAAAAAAAAAGGCATTATAGGGAACCAAATACCAAATACGAATTAGGTGAACAAAAATTTGAGTTGTGTGGATTAGAAATGAATCTGGTGAACTAAAATAGAATTAGATGAACAAAAATTAAATTAGGTGATCAGATTCTGAATTGGATGAATTAGAATTGAATTAGCTGAAGTAATTTGGATTAGGTGAACAGAAATTGTGTGAACTAAATTTGAATTGGGTGAACAAATTTTGAATTGTGAGTTCTAGAATCGAATTAGCTGAACTAAATTTGAATTAGGTGAACAAAATTTGAATTAGGTGAACAAAATTTAAACTTTATGAACTATAATACAATTAAGTGAACACATTTTGAAATGCGTGAACTAGAATTACATTAGGTGAACTAATATTTGTTTTTTGAATTAACATAGAATTAGATGAAGATATTTTGAATTGGGTGAACAAATTTTGAAATTTGAGAAATAGAATTAAATTAGGTGACCATTTTTTTGTGAACTAAGCTTGATATGTTTGAATTAATTTTGGATTGGGTGAACAAATTGAACTTTATTAACTAAATTTAAATTGGGTGAACTAAATTTGAATTAGGTGATCAAATTTTGAATTGAGTGAACCAAATTTGAATTTGGCCAAAAATATAGTTCATCAGTTTGGAAAAACAAAAATATAGTTCCAAACGAAGTTCACAAAATCTGGAAAAAAGTTCATCCATTTTCGAAAAGGTTCGCAAAATCTAAAAAAAATCATCGATTTTAAGAAAAATTCATCGATTTTAAGAAAAATTCATCAATTTCTAAAAAGTTGATCGATTTTAAAAAAAATCACAAAATCTGAACAAAGTTCATCGATTTTGAAAAAACATCACCAATTTCTGAAAAAAGTTCACATTTAGAAAAAAGTTCAGCAATATTGGGAAAAAGTTCACAAATTTGAAAAAAATCATCCAATTTAAAAAAGTTCATCGAATTCGAAAGAGGTCATTGAATTCGAAAAAAGATCATAGGATTTGATAAAAAGTTCATCAAAATCAAAAAAGTTCATCGAATTAGAAAAGAGTTCATCAAAGTTGGATAAGAAATCATCTAATTTTAAAAAAGTTCATCAATTCCAAAAGAATTTCATAAATTTAGGAAAAAGGTTAACGAATTTTACGAAACCGCGAATGGAAAAAATAAAAAAATTGAGAAAAAGGAATAAACGGAATTGAAAAACGCAACAAGAAAAGGAAAACGAAATAGTTTCACACTAGTGTGGTGATGTCCTAGTGGTTATCGCTGAGCGTTCCTAATGAAAGGGGTTTGGGTTCGAACCCCTTTTCTCACACTTTTGCTGTTTCGTAAACAGGAATTAAAGAACATAATGGGCCGGCCCAGAAACGCGACGGGAGAAGATGGGGGTATTGCGCCCGATTGTTGGATGCATTGTATCGGACGCAAAGGGCGCCAAATAGGATTCAGCTTTCCTTTTCCCTTACGGAGAAGAAAAGAGAGGCCAAGGGATTTATTTAGAGGTCTAATAAATCCAAATTAAGTTGAAATTTGGCAAGTGACTTCACTGGAATATACAAAGGCTCCACAAGAAGGATTGGAGGCAAAAGGAGAACAGAGCAACAAAGTGAATATTTGGAAAAGAAAGGAACTAAAAAATGCAAGTGGGTTGTGGTTAGTTCCAAATAAAAGGAATGTTTAATTTAGCTCCCTATACATATTGCGAGATATGTTATAAAGAGAAATCACCATCTGAATTCCCTCGATTTAAATGAACCGAAGATCCATACAATTTATTTAGTTGAGTTCTAAAATTAAATGACATGATGGCATGATGACATGACGCAATGTGAAAGATGCGATGATGAAAGTAACAAACAAAACAAATCACACGATGAAACTCGGAATACATGGAAGGCATCTGAAGGTCGGTCTCAGGGCGTCACACAACATATGCCTCAGGGATAGCAACTGGCGAGAGCGGCACAACAGTTGTTCGTTCCACAGTGGCGGCCTTGGCCCTGATGGAGGCCGCCCACGATCATGTCGAGGCTGCCCACGCCCTACTCGTGGCAGTCACCGCACAAATCGAACGAAGCTTCGCCAACAACGGTGGGCAACCCACATCAAAGAGTTGGCAATCCTCGAGAGTGTTCGAGCAGCCGTTCGTTCCCCCGCCGCATACCTTGCCATGACGGAGCCCGTCCAAGCCCAGATCATGGCTCCCATGACCAGCTCATGGTGGCCTTTTCCAAAGAGATGGCGAGATGCTTGACGAGTATGGTGCGATGGATGCCATGGAGCCCCTTCCCCAGGAGATCGTTGGGCGTGAGCTGGACATGGAGGAGGCGGCGGAGATCAACGAGCACCAGCCGTAGTAGTACTCTTTGTTTTGTTTAATTAAAAGCGCCGGATTTTAAATTGTTAGAGTAATGTTTAGGTCAGCTAGCTCGGTTTAATTGCTGAACTTGCTCGATTAAGAAGTGTGGGAGTGATGTAGTCTCCTTTGTGTACCCAAATTATGCTTTAAACGATAGTTCGTGGCGTTTTCTTGAGGCCACCCTCGGTGCCTTCGACGAAGACTACGAGGTGTTTTCTAAGCGTGCACGTGCTTACCCCAATTCAAGAGCCAGCAGCTTGGTGCCTGGAGCGGCTCAGGAAACTCACCACTACGACGAGGGCACCCATGATGCAGAGGCCTCGCCCTCTTCCATGTCCAAGGAGCCAATCGTCAATGATATCACCGACAATGAGGAGTGAGGGAGTCCTGGACTAGGGGGTGTCCGGATAGCCGAACTATCATCATCGGCCGGACTCCAAGACTATGAAGATACAAGATTGAAGACTTCGTCCCGTGTCCGGATGGGACTTTCCTTGGCGTGGAAGGCAAGCTTGGCGATACAGATATGTAGATCTCCTACCATTGTAACCGACTCTGTGTAACCCTAGCCCTCTCCGGTGTCTATATAAACCGGATGGCTTTAGTCCGTAGGACGAACAACAATCATACCATAGGCTAGCTTCTAGGGTTTAGCCTCCTTGATCTCGTGGTAGATCTACTCTTGTAACACACATCATCAATATTAATCAAGCAGGACATAGGGTTTTACCTCCATCAAGAGGGCCCGAACCTGGGTAAAACATCGTGTCCCTTGTCTCCTGTTACCATCCGCCTAGACGCATAGTTTGGGACCCCCTACCCGAGATCCGCCGGTTTTGACACCGACATTGGTGCTTTCATTGAGAGTTCCTCTGTGTCGTCGCCGATAGGCTCGATGGCTTCTTCGATCATCAACAACGATGCAGTCCAGGGTGAGACCTTCCTCCCCGGACAGATCTTCGTATTCAGCGGCTTTGCACTGCGGGTCAATTCACTTGGCCATCTGGAGCAGATCGAAAGCTACACCCCTGGCCGTCAGGTCAGATTTGGAAGTTTGAACTTCACGGCTGACATCCGCGGGGACTTGATCTTCGATGGATTCGAGCCACAGCCAAGCGCGCCGCACTGTCACGACGGGCATGATTTAGCTCTGCAGCCGGACAGTACCGTGGAGGCCGCACTCGAGCCCGCTCCGATCTTCAATTCAGAGCCGGCTGCGCTGATCGAGGACGGATGGCTAGACACCGCCTCGGGGGCTGCAACCTCTGCGGCGATAGAGCCAAACACTGACCTTGTCCCTCATGAAGCTTGTGACTCTGAGGTGCCGGACTCCTTGCCGGACTCCGAACCTCCCGCGCCCCCTCCAATCGAATCCGATTGGGCGCCGGTCATGGAATTCACCGCAGCGGACATCTTTCAACACTCACCTTTTGGCGACATCTTGAGTTCGCTAAAGTATCTCTCGTTATCAGGAGAACCCTAGCCGGACTGCGGTCAAGACGGTTGGGATGCGGACGACGAAGAAATTCAAGGCCCACCCACCACCCACTTAGTAGCCACTGTCGACGATCTAACCGACATGCTAGGCTACGACTCCGAAGACATCGATGGTATGGACGACGATGCTGGGGACGACCAAGAACCAGCGCCTACCGGGCACTGGAAAGCCACCTCATCATATGACATATACATGGTGGATATCCCAAAGGATGGGAATGGCGAAGCAACAGCGGAGGACGACCCCTCCAAGAAACAGCCCAAGCGTCGGCGTCAGCGGCGCCGCTCTAAATCCCGCCACAGCAAAAATGAAGATTCCGGCACCGGAGATAATAACACACCGGACAGTGCCGAAGACAACCCACTCCAGCAAGATTCAGCGCAGGAGGGCGGAGACACCAGCCCTCATGAGAGAGCGGCGGAAGAAGAGGTAGAGGACTATATGCCTCCCTCCGGAGATGAGGCAAGCCTCAACGATGCCGAATTCGTCGTGCCTGAGGATCCCGTCGAACAAGACCGTTTTAAACGTAGGCTTATGGCCACGGCAAATAGCCTCAAGAAAAAGCAGCAACAGCTTAGAGCTGATCAAGATCTGCTAGCCGACAGATGGACTGAAGTCCTCTCGGCCGAAGAGCATGAGCTCGAACGCCCCTCCAAAAGTTACCCTAAACGCAAGCTGCTCCCCCGATTAGAGGAGGAGGCGTATGAACCTACGTCACCAGCAGACAATACGGCTGACCGACCACCCCGTGGTCGCGACAGAGAGGCCCCTAGGCCCTTCACTAGAACCGTACTCCGACATCGCTCGAAAAGCACAAAGCCACAGGGGAACTCTCCGGACTTGCAAGATATATTGGAGGATAAGGCAAGACAATCAAGATCGATCTATGGATCGCGTGGGCGCCCCATGATACGCGACGACAACCGTCGCGCCGGACACAGTAAGTCCGGCCAGGCCGAACAGAATAGACAAAGCTCTTTCGAGCTCCGTGGTGATATCGCCCAATACAGAGGTGCCACACACCCACTATGCTTCACAGACGAAGTAATGGATCATCAAATCCCTGAAGGTTTTAAACACGTAAACATTGAATCTTACGATGGCACAACAGACCCCGCGGTTTGGATCGAAGACTATCTCCTTCATATCCACATGGCCCGCGGTGATGATCTTCACGCCATCAAATATCTCCCACTCAAACTCAAAGGACCAGCCCGGCATTGTCTTAACAGCTTGCCAGCAGAGTCAATCGGGAGTTGGGAAGACCTGGAAGCCGCATTCCTAGATAACTTCCAAGGCACGTATGTGCGACCACCAGACGCCGATGACCTAAGCCACATAATTCAGCAGCCAGACGAATCGGCCAGACAATTCTGGACACGGTTCTTAACTAAGAAGAACCAAATCGTCGACTGTCCGGATGCGGAGGCCCTAGCGGCCTTCAAGCACAA
Organism: Triticum aestivum; assembly: GCF_018294505.1. Lineage (NCBI taxonomy): Eukaryota > Viridiplantae > Streptophyta > Magnoliopsida > Poales > Poaceae > Triticum > Triticum aestivum. The sequence goes on from NC_057801.1 coordinate 774,884,797, forward strand.
CATCCGCGACGAGTGGCTTGCCCGGCACCTAGGACAGGAAAAGCCGAAATCCATGGCAGCCCTCACATCACTCATGACCCGCTTCTGCGCGGGTGAGGACAGCTGGCTAGCACGCAGCAACAACCTCAGCAAAAATTCTGGCAGTCCGGATTTCAAGGACCGTAATGGCAGGTCGCGTCGCAACAAAAACAAACGCCGCATTAACGGCGATAATAGTGAAGATACGACAGTCAATGCCGGATTCAGAGGCTCTAAACCCGGTCAGCGGAAAAAGCCATTCAAAAGAACTACTCCGGGTCCGTCCAATTTGGACCGAATACTCGACCGCTCGTGCCAGATACACGGCACCCCCGAAAAGCCAGCCAACCACACCAACAGGGACTGTTGGGTATTCAAGCAGGCAGGCAAGTTAATTGCCGAAAACAATGACAAGGGGCTGCATAGCGATGACGAGGAAGAGACCCGACCGCCGAACAATAGAGGACAGAAGGGTTTCCCCCCACAGGTGCGGACGGTGAACATGATATACGCAACGCACATACCCAAAAGGGAGCGGAAGCGTGCACTCAGGGATGTATACGCGATGGAGCCAGTTGCCCCGAAGTTCAATCCATGGTCCTCCTGCCCGATCACTTTTGACCGAAGGGACCACCCCACCAGCATCCGCCATGGCGGATTCGCCGCATTGGTTCTAGACCCAATCGTCGATGGATTTCACCTCACCAGAGTCCTGATGGACGGCGGCAGCAGCCTGAACCTGCTTTATCAGGATACAGTGCGCAAAATGGGCATAGACCCCTCAAGGATTAAACCTACCAAGACGACCTTTAAAGGCGTCATACCAGGTGTAGAAGCCAATTGTACAGGCTCAGTTACACTGGAAGTGGTCTTCGGATCCCCGGATAACTTCCGAAGCGAGGAGTTAATCTTCGACATAGTTCCGTTCCGCAGCGGCTATCATGCTCTGCTCGGACGTACCGCGTTCGCAAAGTTCAACGCGGTGCCGCACTACGCATACCTCAAGCTCAAGATGCCAGGCCCTCGAGGAGTCATCACGGTCAACGGAAACACTGAACGCTCTCTCCGAACGGAGGAACATACAGCGGCTCTCGCGGCAGAAGTACAATGCAGCCTCTTAAGGCAATTCTCGAGTCCGGCCGTTAAGCGACCGGACACGGCTAAACGCGCCCGGAGTAACATACAACAAGACCACCTGGCACGTTCCGAGCACGCGTAGCAGTGCGGCCCCAACCCCAGCCCCTGCAAAACGTCAAGACAGGTCCTTCGCGTACACCATTACACTCTGAAGATACCATGGGCATGGGGAGAGGGGCACGACCACGATAGGCCCAGAATACGGCTTAACCACTCCAGGGGCTCTCAAGTGTGTCGTTCTTTTTTTCTTTTTCTTTTTATTTTTACCCACAGGACTCCGTTCGTCAGAGGCCCTGTCCGGCAGTAGACCTGCCGAACTCACGATGCAACAGCCAGGGAAGGAGAAAGGCTACAACGAATATCCAGGTGGTCTCCATTACGAGCATTAAATCTGTTTTATGCACCATTCCGCAGCCTACCCCTGGAGGGGGACATGTTTAACAGTCCCATCCCTTGCTTATCGCACCATTTGTATCGTTCTGCACTTACAGCAGTTTTTCTTGAATAAGTAATGCAGCACCTTTTTGCTTCCAATTGCATTTCTCTCTTATACATATGTTCATTTGTGACATGTCGCATCCGTACATTTTGGTACGGCTAAATACACCAGGGGCTTATGTTTCCCGCATCATGGTGTGATAAGTCCGAACACTTTCACAAGTGCGGCACCCCGAACTTATAGCATTATATGCATCGGCTCCGAATCATGTCTTGGGTCAATAGTTGGGTTTGCCCGGCTCCCATGTTTTGGTACCTTACGTTCCGTTGTATCGGCTAAGGTAGCACTGGGAGAACCACTGCGATTGCGCCCCGGTTGAGCTGGGCGAGCGCCTCAGTGGAGAAAGCTAAAACTGACCGTCATGATGAGGCGAGAGCTGGTCGCTGTTCGAGAGGTTTTTTGCGAGTCCTTAAAGACTTATGCCGCTTAGAGCGAGGAGCCGACTTTGTCCGGCCCAGGCGTGGATAGCGCCCCAAATTCGGCCTTCCGAAGACTAGGGGCTTCGCCGAAATTTAAAATTATAGAATTCTATGGCTAAGTGAGAGTGTTCAAGCATTATAAGTCCGGTTGCCTTGTTCGTTGTGTTGAGCGCCTCCCTAGATGGACCCAAATATGGGAACAAGAGTGCTCAAATTTATCCCGAACACCCCAGCACTCGTGGCATGGGGGCTGAAGCCGACGACTTGCCATCTCTCAGATTTGATAAACAGCCGCACAGAAGGTAATATTTTAAATTAACAAGCGTTGCTTAGCGCATATGAACTAAGTTTTCAGCGCACAGGATAACAAAATGCGAGTCTACTCAAATATTACATCTTTGGAGCACTCACCCGCAATAGTGCGGGCGCCCTTCAGCACACTCTTATAATACATCTCGGGCGTGCGATGCTCCTTGCCCTGCGGTGGCGGGTCCGTCACAAGCTTCTGGGCATCCATCTTGCCCCAGTGCACCTTTGCGCGGGCAAGGGCCCGACGGGCACCTTCAATACAGGCGGAGTGCTTGATGACTTCAACCCACGGGCACGCATCCACCAGCCGCCGCACCAGGCCGAAGTAGCTCCCAGGCATGGCCTCCTTAGGCCACAGCCGAACTATGAGGCCCTTCATGGCCTGTTCGGCCGCCTTGTGGAGCTCGACCAGCTGCTTCAGCTGGTCGCTAAGGGGCACCGGATGTCCGGCCTCAGCATACTGAGACCAGAAGACCTTCTCCGTCGAGCTCCCCTCCTCGGCCCGGTAGAACGCGGCAGCATCGGACACGCTGCGAGGAAGATCTGCGAACGCTCCTGGAGAGCTCCGAATTCGGGTAAGCAACAGGTAATTAACACTCACATGCTTACTTTGCATGAAAAATGCCTTACCCGCTGCTATTTTCTTCAACGCCTCGATTTCTTGGAGGGCCTTGTAGGCTTCGGCCTTAGCGGCTTTGGCACTCTCAAGAGCCGTTGCAAGCTCAGACTCTCGAGTCTTCGAGTCACGCTCCAGGCTCTCATGTTTTTTCACGAGATCCTGGAGCTCTTGTTGTACCTCCGCCACCCGCGCCTCCTGCTTCTCTCGCTCGGTGCGCTCCGCGGCCGCATTGCGTTCGGCCGCGGCCACCGCCTCTTTCAGGGTCGCCACCTCGTTAGTGGCCCCTGCAATACCCACGTTATCCTTGTCATTCTTTTTGCAACCAAAATCCTTTTCTGTAAGGTACAATTTTAATAAGGTGTTACTCACCTTCCTTGTCCTCGAGCTGCTTCTTGGCACGGCCGAGCTCGTTCTCGGACCGCTCGAGGCTTTCCTTCAAAGTATTGACCTCCGCAGTCAGTGCGGCAGAGGTCAGCAGCGCAGCCTGCAATCCCATATTGACATATTTTTTATGACTCCTGCGTATATCTTTTTAGATCCTCAGTCCGGCTTTTCTTTCCGAACACCGAACCAAGCATCAGGGGCTACTGTCTATGCGGTACTATTTTACATATATCAAAATTCTTACCTCAAAGCCTGTTAGAAGGCTGCTGCAGGCTTCGGTCAGCCCGCTCTTGGCGAGCTGCACCTTCTGAATCACCGCACTCATAACAGTGCGGTGTTCCTCTTCGATGGAGGCGCCATTGAGCGCCTCCAGCAAGCTATCCGGCGCCTCCGGTTGGACGGAGGCTGCCGGCGTCACGGTCTTGCCCTTCTTACGAAGGGGCCGCCCGCCGGACTCCGGAGCCACTATGGGATCCGGAGCCGAGTCCGGTGCAAAGTCCGGGAGGTTGTCCTGCGACACCTCCGGGGCCTCCTCCTCCTGGCGGGTCCCTTCCCGGGATCCCACCTCGGCATCGTCCGTGTCACGGGGGTGGAGGCGGTCGGAAGAGAATCCATATCCGACGCACCTAAGGACCCGCTCGACGAAGCGGGAAGATCGTCCTTGGGCGGACTGCAGGGTTGTATGCGGCATTAGAAAGACATTGTGTGGCAAAAAAGAAAAACCATGAAGTTATTCGGGAGTCCAGATACTCACGATCTCGCCAGGGGCTTGGTCCCTTGGAGGCCAGTCCTCGTCGTCGTCACTGGCGTTGGCAGAGCAGTCCGGGGGAAGAGTTTTTCCCTTCTTGGACCCTTCGGCCTCCCTCGTTGGGGAGGCCTTTCTTTTCTTCTCTCCCCCCACTGGGGGAGAGGCTTTCTTCTTCTCCTCCTCACCTTGGTGAGAGGAGTCGGCCTCGGAGTCGTCATCCGATAGCACCTGAAAATGGGAACTCTTCCGAGTCCCCGTGGCCTTCTTCTTGGCCTTCTTCTCCGGCACCACGTGGGGTGCCGGAGCCAGCAGCCCCGTTAGGCGGGCGTCCGCTGGGTCCTCTGGCAATGGGGCCGGACAGATAGTCTGCTCGGCCTTCGCCAGCCAGCCCTGTCAAAGGGAAGGGAGTTTAGATCCCGCATAGAGTCAAACTATGGAAAACAAGCATCCCGTAAACGACAAAATCGCTTACCTCGTCAGCCGGACGCTGCGAGCTGAATCCGCGATCTTCGGTAGCGGATGCGGGAGCCTCGGCGCCCTTGGATAGCACCTTCCAGACGTCTTCGTACGTAGTGTCGAAGAGCCCGCTCAAAGTCTGGTGCTGCACCGGATCAAACTCCCACATGTTGAAGCCCCGTCGTTGGCACGGGAGAATCCGGTGGATGAGCATGACCTGGACCACGTTGACAAGCTTGAGCTTTTTGTCCACCAGCTTTTGGACGCAGGCTTGGAGTCCGGTCAGCTCCTCCGAATCACCCCAAGTCCGGCCGCTCTCTTTCCAGGAGGTGAGCCGTGTGGGGATGCAGGATCTGAATTCGGGGGCCGCTGCCCATTCAGGGTCACGCGGCTCGGTGATGTAGAACCACCCCGATTGCCACCCCTTGATGGTTTTCACAAAAGTGCCCTCAAGCCAAGTAACGTTGGACATCCGGCCCACCATGGCGCCTCCGCACTCCGCTTGGCTGCCTTTCACAACCTTTGGCTTGACACTGAAGGTCTTGAGCCACAAGCGGAAGTGGGGCTGGATGCAGAGGAAGGCCTCACACACGACGATAAACGCCGAGATGTTGAGAATGAAATTCGGGGCCAGATCGTGGAAATCCAGGCCGTAGTAGAACATGAGCCCCCGGACAAAGGGATGGAGTGGGAAGCCCAGTCCGCGGAGGAAATGGGTAAGAAATACTACCCTCTCATGGGGCCTGGGGGTGGGGATGAGCTCTCCCTCGTCGGGGAGCCGATGCGCGATGTTGCTGGAAAAATATCCGACGATGCGCAGCTTCTGGATGTGCCCTCCGTAACGGAGGAGGCCATCCACTTGCCTCCTGCCCCAGACATAGTTGGAGGAGGTTGAGGTGAGATGTGTGGGCTTGGGCGCTGGAGCTCGAGTTTGCAGGGATGGATAAGCCAAGGAGGAAGAAGGCGTAGGTAAAAGGGTTGGATCTTTATCCCCTTATATGGGCGGACAAAAACATGTGTCCCCACCGGCCTGATAAAACTCGCTTATCCCCCAACTGCCGCAATCAATGGCGCGGTTGGGTTACCCACGTTCGTATTGATGGGAATCCCGAAATAAGGGGAACACGATCTCTGCTTCGACAAGACGTGCCAAGGAAACCGCTTCGCTAAACGCGTTGAGGTGGTACAATAAAAACAATTCGAGTAAAGGCTTGGTAGCGGCGTGCACGCCACGAAATACGTCAGCAGATTGAACTTGTGTAAATATTATTCTCTCTACGGTGGTATGTGGAATTTATTTTGCAGAGCCGGACACTATCCTGGTGTTCACAATCTTCTATAAATTATTCGGAGGAGGAACCCGCCTTGCAATGCCGAAGACAATATGCGCGTCGGACTCGTCGTCATTGAAGCCTGGTTCAGGGGCTACTGAGGGAGTCCTGGACTAGGGGGTGTCCGGATAGCCGAACTATCATCATCGGCCGGACTCCAAGACTATGAAGATACAAGATTGAAGACTTCGTCCTCGTGTCCGGATGGGACTTTCCTTGGCGTGGAAGGCAAGCTTGGCGATACGGATATGTAGATCTCCTACCATTGTAACCGACTCTGTGTAACCCTAGCCCTCTCCGGTGTCTATATAAACCGGATGGCTTTAGTCCGTAGGACGAACAACAATCATACCATAGGCTAGCTTCTAGGGTTTAGCCTCCTTGATCTCGTGGTAGATCTACTCTTGTAACACACATCATCAATATTAATCAAGTAGGACGTAGGGTTTTACCTCCATCAAGAGGGCCCGAACCTGGGTAAAACATCGTGTCCCTTGTCTCCTGTTACCATCCGCCTAGACGCAAAGTTCGGGACCCCCTACCCGAGATCCGCCGGTTTTGACACCGACAAGGAGTATCTTGTCTTATTAGCTCACTATAAAGAGCCATGTTCAATTTGCTAGCTACTTCCTTTCCTTAACAAATTCTAGTGAATTGTGCTATCTACTTTTATACTACTAGGAAAAAGCCTATAAACAGAAGCTAAGTGGCAGCTCGTTACAAAAACAGGCGCTACTGCTAATTTTCAGTAGTGCGTGTCCCAGACAGGCGCTGCTGCTACCAAGTTAGCAGTAGCGCGGCCTAGTGGAAACGCGCTGCTAGTAAAATCGACTGAAAGTACCCACCAACCTAAGTTTAGCAGCAGCGCGCTGACGCAAACCGTGCTACTGCTAATTTAATAGTAGCAGCGCGCTTTTTTCTCCTGTCGCTGCTACTAGTTTTGAAACTGGCCACATGGTGGGCCCCGCTTATCAGTAGCGCGTGTAAAGGAAGCTCGCTACCGCTATTCTCTTAGCAGTAGCGCGCTTTGCAGCCCGCGCTACTGCTAAGACGCAGCATAATGCTACCTTTCCCCCCTAACCCTCCTCCCCTCTCCCCCATCTCCTCCCTTCCTCACTTTCCCCTGCCTCATACCTCCTCTCTCCCTCACTTTTCTTTTTCCTCAATACTTCTCCCTCCATTACTCTCCCTCTTCTACCTACCTTTCTCTCTCTTTATTACTCCTAGCTAACTCCACCACCTCCTTTAATGCATCTCCTTTCTCCTTTTCCTTCCCCCTCCACTAGTTGAAGTTGTCTCCCAAATTAGCTAGCTAGGTAGATGTAGCATTTAGTGAAGTGAGCTATGTGCCCCTAACTAGATATAGCTTTGTCAAGAAGAGCTTTGTCCACTTTTGATCTCCCTACATCATCATCTCCACCGTGCGCTCGATCTCGAGACGATAGGTGATTAAAAATTCATGCTTTTGCAAGAATGGAAATATGTGTATGTGTTTGCGATATGATAATTGGGCGATATGATGGAAATTGTGTGTGTGGCATGAGTTGATGCTGAATTGTGCTTTTGAGTTGCCTATGTTTTGCCGAAATGTCGACTTATTTCCGTTTTAGTGAATTCCAGGAAAACTCTAGATCTATATGTCCTATTTTTAGGGAAGGTCATGCCGAATTTTTGTATGACTTTGATGCATGCATGCATTTTTATAATCAATTTGTTTATTATTACCGTGCAGACATTCATGATGGTTAGTGGAACGATGGTGGATAGGTGGTTGTGGTCGGCGGTGCAGGACATGAAAGAAAATAACCTGATAGAGGTTTTATGCCCGTGTTGAAAATGCAAAGGAATAGTTTGGCTCAAACCCCTATGACGATGGTCATGTCGAAGCGCACCTACTCATGACTGGTTTCATGGATGGCTATACTCAGTGGATAATTGAAGATGAGGATGATGATGTTGAGGACGCCGACGGGGCAGGCAATGATGACACGAGGCAAGACGAAGAGATGATCGATAATGGCGGCAGGGAAGAGGCTGGACATGGCGGCGGAGAAGGGGCCGGACATGGCGGAGGAGAAGGGGATGGACATGGCGGCAGAGAGAACATGGACTCCACGCAGCAGAGTTTGTTGGTACTAAGTTCAATCGTGCGGGACCCTCATGTTCAAGCACTGCTTCGCAAGGAGACGAGTGCTGAGAGAGATGTTTCTAGAGAGGAGGCTAAGCTGCAGCAACCGATGGTAGACTCGAACACTCCATCGTATGATGGTTGCAATCTTGAGGTGACCTGCTTGAGTTTCATGCTCTAACTCCTAAAGACGAAGGCTAAAAACAAATGGACCGACACTAGCCTCGATGAGCATCTCAAGTACCTAAAGGATGTTCTTCCTGCGGGGAAGCTATGTCCTACTAGTGTGTATGAGGCCAAGAAGATCGTGTGCCCTCTTGATCTGCCGCACGTTAGATACCATGCATGCATCAACGATTGCATAATTTATTAGAAGGATCCCGCGGAAAAAACAAGCTGTCCGGTGTGCAATGCTTCTCGACACAAGACGGCCGGGAAGAAATGTCCCTAGAAAGTTTTATGGTACTTACCGATCACTCCCCGTCTCTAGCAATATTTCGTAGATCCCAAGGAAGCAAAGCTAATGCGCTGGCATGCGGAGAGGAAGAAGCCCGACGATGGAGATGATCCGAAGCTGAGATACGTCACGGATGGAAGCCAGTGGAGAGTGTTGAACAACTTCTATCGGTATTTCGAATGTGGTGCAAGGAACATCATGCTCGGCGCGTGTACCGGTGGCATGAATCCGTTTGGCAACCAAAATACCAACCATAGCACATGGACAGTGTTTGTATGGATGTACAACCTCCCCCCTGGTTGTGCATGAGTCGAAGTACATTCACATGAGCATGCTGATTCAAGGGCCGAAACAACCAGGAAATAATATTAATTTGTATTTGGGGCTACTTCAAGAGGAGTTAGACACGTTATGGAAAACACTGGCCAAGACATGGGACACCAGCAAAGGCGAGTGTTTATACATGAGAGCCGCGCTGATCACAACGGTGCACGACTATCTCGGTTATAGATATGTCGCATGCCAGGTGTGCCATGGATATTGCAGATGCACGCGGTGCATGGATGATATGACGTCTCAGCAGGTAACGTCAAGGAAAGATGGCGGGTCTGGGAAAATCGTGTACATGGGGCATTGAAGAAGGCTTGAACTAGATGACCCGTGGAGAAACCATGGAGATCTATTCAATGGTCACGCTGAGCATCGAGGAACTCCACGTAAGTGGAGTGGCGCCAAAATCGATGAGCTGTTGAAAAACTGGAAGCAGTGCCCCGCGCGGGGAAAGACGATGAAAAAGGCACCGGAGCCGCTGTTGAAGGTGTGGAAGACGACGTCTGTGTTTTGGGACTTGGAGTACTGGCACAAACTCGATACACCTCATTGCCTTGATCAAATGCATATTTGTAAGAATGTCCTTGAGAGCTTGCTGGCGATACTGATGAACATGCCGGATGAGATCAAGGACGGCCGAAGGCAAGAAAAGACTTGCAAGATTTCAATATCAGGGAAGATCTGCACATGCCGCCCCATAAAAAGTAAGACGAGACAGAGACGGAGACATAGGCGCGGGAGAAGAAGGGCACGAAAGTAAAGGAAGAGGATTATTGCCCCCCCTTTTGCTTCACCTTAAGTCAGGCTAAGATCGGTCAATTCTTTAAGTGCCTTAACGGAGTCAAAGTTAGTTCCAGTTACTATGGCAAGATAAGCAGATATCTAGACACGGACAGGAAAAGGTTTAGCGGGATGAAGTCCCATGACTGTCATTTGATTATGACACAGATTCTACCTACTGCTCTTAGAGGGATAATGGACAAGCACGTCCGTGACACGCTTATTGGTCTCTACAACTTTTTCAACGTCATCTCTCGAAAGTCGATCAGTGTGAAGCAGCTCCGAAGGCTACAGGAAGAGATCGTTGTGATATTGAATGAGCTTGAGATGTACTTCCCGCCCACGTTCTTTTACGTGATGGTGCATTTGTGTGTCCATATTGTGGATGACCTAATAGACCTAGGGCCGTCATTCCTGCACAACATGATTACTTTGAGAGGATGAATGGGATCATCAAAGGATTCGTTCGTAACATGTCCCGTCTAGATGGAAGCATCGTCCAGGGCTATCTGACACAAGAGTGCATCTCTTTCTGCGACAATAGCGCAGACCAGCCGCCTAGTGTTGGTGTTGGTTTGCCCGTTAACAAGCACGATGGGAGGCTCGAAGGAGAAGGTCACTCCAACGGTCGTAGAGAACTGCATGTGGCATACTCAGATCGATGCAGCGACTTTGACAGGGCAAACTTGGTAGTGCTACAACATTAGACGAGGTAGATCCTTTCGTGGCACTTCACAAAGAAATTATTGCAAAGAAGTATCATGACCGGGGGGTATGCAGGACGGACACCGAAGTTACTAGAGAGCACAACTCCACTTTTCTGCATTGGTTCAAAGAGCATATTATTCCTAATACCCCAGAGGAGGGGTCTAAAGACGGATTTCTCATATACGCCTTAGCACATGGCCCCTCGCCCAACCACCTAACCTATCAGGCATACGATATCAACGGATACACGTTCTACACGGAGGCCAAAGATATGGACATTGATGATCAGAAATTAGGGGTGATGATGGAATGCATGACCGACAGCGACAATGGTGCAACTGATAGATTTTACGGAAGGTTCAAGGAGATCTCTGAGCTTGACTACTCTAGACTGCACAACACGACGATGTTCCGTGTCAGATGGGATAAGAATGTCGAAAGAGAAAACCGGTATTTCACTACCATGACTATATCCGACGCCAAGAGCGCTACCGTGAATGCTATCGCAAAAAACAAGACATGGGTACATGCTACGTCTTGAGCTTGCATTGGTTTTCCTTGAAGAGGAAAGGGTGATGCGGCAATAGTAGCGTAATTATTTCCCTCAGTTTTTGAGAACCAAGGTATCAATCCAGTAGGAGGCTCCTCAAAAGTCCCACGCACCTACACAAACAAACAAGAACTCGCAACCAACGCAATAAAGGGGTTGCCAATCCCTTCACGGCCACTTGCGAAAGTGAGATCTGATAGAGATAGTATGATAAGATAAATATAGTTTTGGTATTTTATGATATAGATTGGAAAAGTAAAGATGCAAATAAAAGTAGATTGAAAGCTTATATGATAAGAGATAGACCTGGGGGCCATAGGTTTCACTAGTGGCTTCTCTCAAGATAGCATAAGTATTACGGTGGGTGAACAAATTACTGTCGAGCAATTGATAGAAAAGCGAATAATTATGAGATTATCTAGGCATGATCATGTATATAGGCATCACGTCCGTCACAAGTAGACCGACTCCTGCCTGCATCTACTACTATTACTCCTGACATCAACCGCTATCCAGCATGCATCTAGAGTATTAAGTTCATAAAGAACAGAGTAACGCATTAAGAAAGATGACATGATGTAGAGGGATAAACTCATGCAATATGATATAAAGCCCATCTTTTTATCCTCGATGGCAACAATACAATACGTGCCTTGCTGTCCCTGCTGTCGCTGGGAGAGGACACCGCAAGATTGAACCCAAAGTTAAGCACTTCTCCCATTGCAAGAAAGATCAATCTAGTAGGCCAAACCAACTGATAATTCGAAGATACTTGCAAAGATAACTTAATCATACATAAAAGAATTCGGAGGAGATTTAAATATTTCTCATAGATAAACTTGATCATAAACCCACAATTCATCGGATCTCGACAAACACACCGCAAAAAGAGTTACATCAAATAGATCTCCAAGAAGATCGAGGAGAACTTTGTGTTGAGATTCAAAGAGAGAGAAGAAGCCATCTAGCTAATACCTATGAACCCGAAGGTCTATGGTAAACTACTCACAACTCATCGGAGAGGCTATGGTGTTGATGTAGAAGCCCTCCGTGGTCGACCCCCCCCCAGCGGAGCGCTGGCGAAGGCTCCAAGATGGGATCTCACGGATATAGAAGGCTACTACGGTGGAATTAGGTTTTCGTGGTCGCTGCTGATGTTCTCAGGGTACGTGGGTATATATAGGAGGAAGAAGTAGGTCGGTGGACTTCCGAGGGGCCCACGAGATAGGGGGGGCGCCCAGTAGGGGGGGGGGCGTCATCCACCCTTGTGGCCGCCTCGGCTGTTGCTTGACTTCCACTCCAAGTCCTCTGGATCACGTTCGTTCCAAAAATCACGCTCTCGAAGGTTTCATTCCGTTTGGACTCCGTTTGATATTCCTTTTCTTCGAAACACTGAAATAGGCAAAAAAACAACAATACGGGCTGGGCCTCCGGTTAGTAGGTTAGTCCCAAAAATGATATAAATGTGTAAAGTAAAGCCCATAAATATCCACAACGGGTAATATAATAGCATGGAATAATAAAAAATAGATACGTTGGAGACATATCAAGCATCCCCAAGCTTAATTCCTGCTCGTCCTCGAGTAGGTAAATGATAAAAACAGAATTTTTGATGTGGAATGCTACCTAGCATAATTCTCAATGTAATTTTCTTTATTGTGGCATGAATGTTCAGATCCAAATGATTCAAAATAAAAGTTCATATTGACATAAGAAATAATAATACTTCAAGCATACTAAATGAAGCAATCATGTTTTCTCAAAATAACATGGCTAAAGAAAGTCATCCCTACAAAATCATATAGTCTGACTGTTGCTCTATCTTCATCACACAAAGTATTTAATCATGCACAACCCTGATGACAAGCCAAAAAATTGTTTCATACTTTAGTAATCTCAAACTTTTTCAACTTTCACACAATACATGAGCGTGAGCCATGGACATAGCACTATATGTGGAATAGAATGGTGGTTGTGGAGAAGACAAAAAAGGAGAAGATAGTCTCACATCAACTAGGTGTATCAACGGGCTATGGAGATGCCCATTAATAGATATCAATGTGAGTGAGTAGGGATTGCCATACAACGGATGCACTAGAGCTATAAATGTATGAAAGATCAACAAAAGAAACTAAGTGGGTGTGCATCCAACTCGCTTGCTCACGAAGACCTAGCGCATTTTGAGGAAGCCCATCATTAGAATATACAAGCCAAGTTCTATAATGAAAAATTCCCGCTAGTATATGAAAATGATAACATAGGAGACTCTCTATCATGAAGATCATGGTGCTACTTTGAAGCACAAGTGTGGTAAAAAGGATAGTAGCATTGTCCCTTCACTCTTTTTCTCTTTTTTTTTGTAAAGTCTGAAGTCTCATCCCGACTTGTGGGGGAATCATAGTCTCCATCAGCCTTTCCTCACTGGGACAATGCTCTAATAATGAAGATCATCACATTTTTCTTTACTTACAACTCAAGATTACAACTAAATACTTAGAACAATATATGACTCTATATGAATGCCTCTGGCGGTGTACCTGGATATGCAATGAATCAAGAGCGACATGTATGAAAATTATGAAGGTGGCCTTGCCACAAATACGATGTCAACTACATGATCATGCAAAGAGCAATATGACAATGATGATGCGTGTCATATAAACGGAACAGTGGAAAGTTGCATGGCAATATTTCTCAGAATGGCTATGGAAATGCCATAAAAGGTAGGTATGGTGGCTGTTTTGAGGAAGGTATATGGTGGGTGTATGGTACCGGCGAAAGTTGCGCGTCACAAGAGAGGGTAGCAATGGTGGAAGGGTGAGAGTGCGTATAATCCATGGACTCAACATTAGTCATAAAGAACTCATGTACTTATTGCAAAAACCTACAAGTCATCAAAAACAAAGTACTATGCGCATGCTCCTAGGGGGATAGATTGGTAGGAAAAGACCATCGCTCGTACTCGACCGCCACTCATAAGGAAGACAATCAATAAATAAAATTGTGCTCCAACTTCATCACAAAGCGGTTCACCATACGTGCATGCTACGGGAATCACAAACTTCAACACAAGTATGCTTTAAATTCATAATCACCCAACTAGCATGACTTTAATATTACCACTTCTAATATCTCAAAACAATTATCAAGCATCAATTTGATCATAGCATCCAATTCACTTCCTATGATAGTTTTTATTATACCCAACTTGGATGCTCATCATTCTAGGACCAATTTTATAACCATAGAAAATACCATGCTGTTCTAAGAGACTCTCAAAATAATATAAGTGAAGCATGAGAGATCAACAATTTCTTCAAAATTAAGCCACCGCCATGCTCTAAAAGATATAAGTGAAGCACTAGAGCAAAAACTATCAAGCTCAAAAGATATAAGTGAAGCACATAGAGTATTCTAATAAATTATAATCAAGTGGGCTTCTCCCAAAAGGTATGTACAGAAAGGATGATTGTGGTAAACTAAAAAGCAAAGACTAATATCATACAAGATGCTCCAAACAAAACACATATCATGTGGCGAATAAAAATATAGCTCCAAGTAAAGTTACCGATAAACGAAGACGAAAGAGGGGATGCCTTCCGGGGCATCCCCAAGCTTAGGATTTTGGCTATTCTTGAATATCTTGGGGTTCCATGGGCATCCCCAATCTTAGGCTCTTGCCACTCCTTATTCCATAATCCATTAAATCTTTACCCAAAACTTGAAAACTTCACAACACAAAACTCAACAGGAAATCTCATAAGCTCCGTTAGTGAAAGAAAGGAAAACCACCACATAAGGTACTGTAATGAACTCATTATTTATTTATATTGGTGTTAAAACTACTGTATTTCAAGTTCTCTATGGTTCATACCCTTACATACTAGCCATAGATGCATCAAAATAAGCAAACAACACACGAAAGGCAGAATCTGTCAAAAACAGAACAGTCTGTAGTAATCTGTAAATCTCGAATACTTCTGGAACTCTAAAACTCCTACCAAAATAGGAAGTCCTGGGAAATTTGTCTATTTATCTACAGCAAGAAGAATCAACGCAAAATCACGTTTCTGTGAATTACTACAATTATTTTCGTGCGCGCAAAGTTTCTGTTTTTCAGCAGAATCAAATTAACTATCACCATAGGTTATTCTATAGGTTCTACTTGGCACAAACACTAATTAAAACATAAAAACACATCTAAACAGAAGGTAGATGCAAAATTTATTACTAAAAAAAACAAAAACAAAGAAACTAAAATAAAATTGGGTTGCCTCCCAACTAGCGCTATCGTTTAACGCCCCTAGCTAGGCATAAAAGCGAGGATAGATCCAAGTAGTGCCATCTTTGGCACTCAATCCATAAGTAGCTCACATGATAGATTCATAAGGTGATTTAACTTTTTTCTTGGAAAGTGCTCCATGCCTTTCCTTAATGGAAATTGGAATCTAATATTCCCTTCCTTCATATCAATAATAGCACCAATCATTCTAAGGAAAGGTCTACCAAGAATAATAGGACAAGAAAGATTGCAATCTATATCAAGAACGATAAAATCTACGGGCACCAAATTCCTATTTGCAACAATGAGAACATCATTGATCCTTTCCATTGGCTTTTTAATGGTGGAATCCGCAAGGTGCAAATTTAAAGAGCAATCATCAAGATCACAAAAACCTAGAATGTCACATAAAGTTTTCAGAATCGCGGAAACACTAGCACCCGAATCACATAAAGCATAACACTCATGATATTTAATTTTAATCTTTATAGTAGGTTCTCATTCATCATAAAGTTTTCTAGGTATAGAAACTTCCAAATTAAGTTTTTCATCAAAAGATTGCATCAAGGCATCTACAATATGTTTGGTAAAAGCTTTATTTTGACTATAAGCATGAGGAGTATTCACAACGGATTGCAACAAGGAAATACAATTTTCTAAAGAACAATTATCATAATTAAATTCCTTGAAATCCAAGATAGTGGGTTCAATGCTATTTAAAGTCTTGACCTCTCCAATCCCACTTTTACCAAATTTAGCATCAAGATCTAAAAACTCTGAATCATTGGACACCTTTTAACTAAAGTTGACTCATCTCCAGTCCCATCATTATTAAGATTCATATTGCAAAACAAAGATCTAATAGGGGAAACATCAATAACTTTAAGATCTTCATCATTATTTTCAATGAAACTAAAGGAACATGCCTTTATAAAGCAATCTTTCTTAGCACACAATCTAGCGGTTCTTTCTTTGCACTCATCAATGGAAATTCTAATGGCTTTGAGAGAATCATTGATACTATGCTTACGAGGAGTAGATCTAAGTTTCAAAGAATCAACATCAAGCGAGAGTCTATCAACGTTCCTAGCTAAATCATCAACTTTGAGCAATTTTTCTTCAAGCAAGGCATTAAGATTCTTTTGAGAGATCATAAATTCTTTCACACTATTCTCAAAATCAGAGGGCATCTTATTAAAATTACCATAGGAATTATTGTAGGAATTTCCATAATTATTAGAGGAATTACTAGGGAACGGTCTAGGATTAAAGTTTCCTCTATAAGCATTGTTACCAAAATTACTCCTACCAACAAAATTCACATCCATAGGTTCATTATTATTCTCAATCAAAGTAGACAATGGCATATCATTGGGATCAATAGGAGCACTCTTAGTAGCAAACAATTTCATAAGTTCATCCATCTTTCCACTCAAAACATTAATTTCTTCTATAGCATGCACTTTTTTACTAGTAGATCTTTTGGTGTGCCATTGAGAATAATTAGCCATTATATTATCAAGGAGTTTTGTAGTTTCTCCTAAGGTGATTTCCATAAACGTGCCTCCCGCGGCCGAATCTAAAAGATTTCTAGAAGCAAAATTCAATCCGGCATAATTTTTTGTATGATCATCCATAAATTCAAACCATGAGTAGGGCAATTGCGAATCATCAATTTCATTCTTTCCCAAGATTGGGCAACATGCTCGTGATCAAGTTGTTTAAAATTCATAATATCGTTCCTAAGAGAGATGATCTTAGCGGGAGGAAAATACTTAGAGATAAAAGCATCTTTGCACTTATTCCATGAATAAATACTATTCTTAGGCAAAGACGAAAACCAAACTTTAGCATGATCTCTAAGTGAAAACGGAAATAACTTCAATTTAACAATATCATTATCCGTATCTTTCTTCTTTTGCATATCACACAAATCAACAAAGTTGTTTAGATGGGTAGCGGCATCTTCACTAGGAAGGCCGAAGAATTGATCTTTCATAACAAGATTCAGGAAAGTAGCATTGATTTCACAAGACTCAACACCATTAAGAGGAGCAATCGGAGTACTAAGGAAATCATTATTATTGGTATTGGAGAAATCACACAATTTGGTATTATCTTGCGCCATCGCGAGAAGTAATCCAACACACAAGCAAAAAGAAAGGCAAAGAAAGACAGAGGAGATTGGGAAAGAGAGGGCGAATAAAACGGTAAGGGTGAAGTGGGGGAGAGGAAAACGAGAGGCAAATGCCAAATAATGTAAATGTGAGGGAGATGAGTTTGTGATGGGTACTTGGTATGTCTTGACTTGAGCGAAGACCTCCCCGGCAACGGCACCAGAAATCCTTCTTGCTACGTCTTGAGCTTGTGTTGGTTTTCCTTGAAGAGGAAAGGGTGATGCAGCAATAGTAGCATAAGTATTTCCCTCAGTTTTTGAGAACTAAGGTATCAATCCAGTAGGAGGCTCCTCAAAAGTCCCACGCACCTACACAAACAAACAAGAACTCGCAACCAACGCAATAAAGGGGTTGTAAATCCCTTCACGGCCACTTGCGAAAGTGAGATTTGATAGAGATAGTATGATAAGATAAATATATTTTTGGTATTTTATGATATAGATTGGAAAAGTAAAGATACAAATAAAAGTAGATTGAAAGCTTATATGATAAAATATAGACCCAGGGGCCATATGTTTCACTAGTGGCTTCTCTCAAGATAGCATAAGTATTACGGTGGGTGAACACATTACTGTCGAGCAATTGATAGAAAAGCGAATAATTATGAGATTATATAGGCATGATCATGTATATAGGCATCACGTCCGTCACAAGTAGACCGACTCCTGCCTGCACCTACTACTATTATTCCACACATCGACCGCTATCCAGCATGCATCTAGATTATTAAGTTCATAAAGAAATGAGTAACGCATTAAGAAAATGACATGATATAGAGGGATAAACTCATGCAATTTGATATAAACCCCATCTTTTTATGCTCGATGGCAACAATACACTACGTGCCTTGCTGCCCCTACTGTCACTGGGAAAGGACACCGCAAGATTGAACCCAAAGCTAAGCACTTCTCCCATTGCAAGAAAGATCAATCTAGTAGGCCAAACCAACTGATAATTCGAAGAGACTTGCAAAGATAAATTTATCACACATAAAAGAATTCATAGGAGATTCAAATGTTTCTCATAGATAAACTTGATCATAAACCCACAATTCATTGGATCTTGACAAACACACCGCAAAAAGAGTTACATCGAATAGATCTCCAAGAAGATCGAGGAGAACTTTGTATTGATATTCAAAGAGAGAGAAGAAGCCATCTAGCTAATAACTATGGACCCAAAGGTCTGTGGTAAACTACTCACAACGGAGAGGCTATGGTGTTGATCTAGAAGCCCTCCATGGTCGATTCCCCCTCCGGCGGAGCGCCGACGAAGGCTCCAAGATGGGATCTCGCGGATATAGAAGGCTACGACGGTGGAATTAGGTTTTCGTGGTCGCTGCTGATGTTCTCGGGATACGTGGGTATATATAGGAGGAAGAAGTAGGTCGGTGGACTCCCGAGGGGCCAACGAGATAGGGGGCGCACCCAGTAGGGGGGGGTGCCCTCCACCCTCGTGGCCGCCTCGGTTATTGCTTGACTTCCACTCCAAGTCCTATGGAACACGTTCGTTCCAAAAATCACGTTGCTGAAGGTTTCATTCCGTTTGGACTCCATTTGATATTCCTTTCCTTCGAAACACTGAAATAGGCAAAAAAAACAGCAATACGGGTTGGGCCTCCGCTTAGTAGGTTAGTCCCAAAAATGGTATAAATGTGTAAAGTAAAGCCCATAAACATCCAAAACGGGTAATATAATAGCATGGAACAATAAAAAATTATAGATATGTTGGAGACATATCAGTACACGCTAAGCACGTGACATAATGCTTCTTCATAACTGAGGGAGTCCTGTATTAGGGGGTCCTCGGACAGCCGGACTATATACTTAGGCTGGACTGTTGGACTATGAAGATGCAAGATTGAAGACTTCGTCCCGTGTCCGGGTGGGACTCTCCTTTGCATGGAGGGCAAGCTTGGCAATTCGGATATGTAGATTCCCTTCTCTGTAGCCGACTCTGTGTAACCCTAGCCCCCTCCGGTGTCTATATAAACCGGAGGGTTTAGTCCGTAGGACAAGAACAATCATAATCATAGGCTAGCTTCTAGGGTTAGCCTCTAGGATCTCGTGGTAGATCAACTCTTGTAATACTCATATCATCAAGATCAATCAAGCAGGAAGTAGGGTATTACCTACATAGAGAGGGCCCAAACCTGGGTAAACATCGTGTCCCCCGCCTCCTGTTACCATTAGCCTTAGACGCATAGTTCGGGACCCCTACCCAAGATCCGCTGGTTTTGACACCGACATTGGTGCTTTCATTGAGAGTTCCACTCGTCATCACTATAAGGCTTGATGGCTCCTTCAATCATCTACAATGATGCGGTCAAGGGTGAGGTTTTCCTCCACGGACAGATCTTCGTATTCGGTGGCTTCGCACTGCGGGCCAACTCGCTTGGCCATCTCGAGCAGATCGATAGCTACGCCCCTGGCCATCAGGTCAGGTTTGGAAGCCTGAATTACACTGCTGACATCTGCGGAGACTTGATCTTCGACGGATTCGAGCCCATGATAGGTGCACCCCACAGCCATGTTGAGCATGACCTAGATCTGCCATCGGACGACGTTCAGGAGATCGCGCCTACAACTGCCCTGGCCCTAGATCCAGCGCATATCGTGCCATCCGAGGACGGGAGGACGGAACCCACCACGGAAGCCGCACACTCAACAATGATAGAGCCAAACACAAATTTCACTTCTGATGAGGTCTGTGTCATCGCACCCTCAGACTCGTTTCCGGCCATGGGTTCCGAACCGCGTGTATCCGTTCCCATCGGATCTAACCGGAAACCAATCATGGAGTTCAGCTCCGCGGATATCTTTCAGCACTCGCCCTTGGGCGACATGCTAAACTCATTAAAATCTCTCTCCTTGTCAGGAGACTCTTGGCCGAACTATGTCCGACTTGAGTGGGAACCGAAAAACGAAGGAATTCGTTACCCACCCACCACTCACTAAATAGCCACTGTCGACGACCTAACCAACATGCTTGATTTTGACTCCAAGGACATCGGCGGTAGGGACGACGATGCCGGAGAAGAATAGGAACCACCGCCCACAGGGCGCTGGACGACCACCTCATCATATGACATATATGTGGTGGACACACCCAAACAAAACAATGGCGAGGACCAAAAGGATGCAACGAAGGATAATCCTCTCGAGAAGCAGCCGAAGCGCCGACATCAGCGACGCCGCTCTAAACCACGCCAGGGTAGAAATAGCAATACCAGCACAAGAGATAATAGCACTCCGGATGATGCCGAAGACGAAAATAATCCTGCCCAGCCAGGCTTCGAACAGGCCGGACGGGAGGACAGGCAAGCTAGCCCCGATGGACAGGCCATGAACAAAGACTCGGAGGATGACAATTACATGCCCCTCTTTGAAGACGAGGTGAGCCTCGACGACGGAGAATTTACCATGCCTGAGGATCCCGTCGAGCAGGAGCGCTTCAAGCACCGGCTTATAGCCACTTCAAAGAGCCTGAGGAAAAAACAGCAACAGCTTCAAGCTGATCAAGATCTGCTCACTGATAGATGGACTGAGATCCCGGCAGCCGAGGAATAGGACTTGAGCGCCCAACCAAAAGTTACCTGTGGCGCAGGTTGTTACTTCAATTCGAGGACGAGGCACTAGAGACTATACTACCAGCGCAGGATGCGGCTGACCGACCACCTCGTGGCCGAGACAAAGTGGCGTATCAGTCCGAACACCAGCCCGCACGCCATCGCTGAACAAATAGAAGCATGAAGGCCTGGGGCTACACACATGACCTGCGAAATGAATTGGAAAACAAAGCAGGACAGTCAAGATCGATCTACGGATCGCGGGGACTCGCCCCAGCGCGTAATGATGACCACCACGCTGGATATACTAAATACAAATCCGTCCGGGCCAATTACAGCAGACCAGATTCATCCGAACTGCATCGTGATGTAGCCTGGCATAGAGGCGCCATGCACCCCCTATGCTTCACCGATGAAGTAATGGAGCATGAATTCCCAGAAGGGTTTAAACCCGTGAACATCGAACCATATGATGGGACAACAGACTCCGCGGTATGGATTGAAGATTTCCTTCTCCACATTCTCATGGCCCGCGGTGATGATCTCCATGCCATCAAGTACCTCCCACTAAAACTCAAGGGACCAGCTCGGAACTGGCTGAATAGTCTGCCGGGAAACTCCATTGGCAGTTGGGAGAACCTAGAAGACGCACTCCTTGACAACTTTCAGGGCACTTATGTGCGACCACCGGACGCTGATGACTTAAGTCACATAACCCAACAGCCCGGAGAGTCAGCCAGGAAATTCTTTACTCGGTTCTTAACTAAAAGAACCAAATTATCGATTGTCCGGATGCCGAAGCCCTAGCAGACTTTAAGCATAACATCCATGACGAGTGGCTTGCCCGACACCTTGGCCAAGAGAAGCCGAAGTCCATGGCAGCCCTCACGACACTCATGACCCGCTTCTGTGCGGGCGAGGACAGCTGGCTAGCTCATAGCAACAGCGCCTCAAGCAATCCTGGAACTTCTACATCCAGAGATAACAACGGCAAACCCCGACTCAACAAACATAGGCGTCGAAATAATGGCGACAACACTGAAGACACGGCCGTCAATGCCGGATTCAGTGGCCCTAAGACCGGTCAAGGGAAGAAACGATTCAAGAGAAACAGTACGAGCACGTCCAGTCTGGACCGTATACTCGATCGTCCTTCTCAGATTCATGGCACCCCAGGAACACCAGCCAATCATACCAACAGGGAATGCTGGATCTTCAAACAAGCTGGTAATTCAAGTGCCGAAAGTAAGGAGAAGGGGTCGCAAAGCGATGATGACGATGAGGAGCCCTGGCCACCGAACACAGGAGGGCAAAAGAAATTTCCCACACAAATTAAGACAGTGAATATTATACACGCCACCCATATTCCCAAACGGGAGGGGATGGACACACCTATGGCAATCTACGCAACGGATCTAGTCGGCCCAAAATATAACCCATGGTCGTCCGGCCCGATCACCTTTGACCGCAAGGATCATCCGACCAATATCCGTCAAGGCGGCTCAGCCGCACTAGTCCTTGACCCAATAATTGACGGATTCCACCTCACGCGAGTCCTTATGGACGGAGGTAGCAGTATGAACCTGCTTTATCAAGACACAGTGTGCAAGATGGGTATCGATCCTTTAAAGATCAAACCCACTAAAGCCACCTTTAAAGGTGTCATACCAGGCGTTGAGGCCCGCTGTACGGGCTCCATCACTCTGGAAGTAGTCTTCGGACCTCCGAATAATTACAGCAACGAAGAGTTAATCTTTGAGATCGTCCCTTTTTGCATAAGCTATCACGCACTGCTCGGACGAACCGCATTTGCTCGATTCAACGTGGTGCCACATTACACTTATCTCAAGCTCAAGATGCCCGGTCCACACAGCGTCATAAAAGTTAATGGCAAAGCCGAATGCTCCCTCCGTACCGAAGAGCACACCGCCGCCCTAGCAGTAGATGCACAAAGTGGCATTTTTCAATTAAACCTTCATTCGACAGCCAGGCTGCCGGACACCGTCAAAAGAGTCCAAACTACTCCGCGGCAGGATAGCCCAGCTCGTCAAGAGCTCAATTAACCACTTCGGCGATAGGCGGAGGCAAAGCTAGGTTAGACCTCTCAATGCGGCTTAACCGCTCCATGACACACAAACATTTTTTGCATTTTCTTTGCAGGTCCACTTTTGTCTAGGCCATCACTGGCAGCCTGGCGACCGGACCCATGAAGGGACGAACATACCAAGGAGGGAAACAACTCGAACGCGTAAGGGAATCCCTAGATATTCCCCTTGATGATCATCCGATTAGTCCCCGGATCCGCACACAGCCCCCCTGGTCTCAGCAGGTTCCGAAGTCATATTTCTTTTTATTGCACTACTTGTATTCGTACGCCTCGACATATTATTCAATTACAACATGCGGATTTATATGACGCTTACTTGTTGTTCTTTCTTATTGATATTTTTTGTCAAGTGGCATCTGTACACTAAGTACGCCTGATATGCCAGGGGCCTCGTTTTACCCATAATACGGCAACAAAGTCCGAACACCCTCACGGTCGTTTGACACCCCGAACTTATAGCATTATATGCATCGGCTCCGAATCATGTCTTGGGTCAATAGTTGGGTTGCCCGGCTCCTGTGCTTGCTACCCTACATTCCGCTATATCGGCTAGGGTAGTAAAGGGAGAACTACTGTGATTGTGTACCGGTTCTTCCGGACGAGCACCTTAGTAGAGAAAGTCGAAAACTGACTGTCATAATGCGGCAAGAGCTGGTCAGCTGTTCGAGAGGTTACAAAATCTTTAAGGATTTCTTCCACATTATGCAATAACTAATGCAGCGTGCGACGGATCGGCTTTTTCTTCCGATTAGGTGCTTATAGAGCCCCTAGTGCAGTCTTCCGAACACCAGGGGCTGCGCCTACCTTTCTTTTGTCAAACTCCTATGGCTAAGTGAGGTTGATAAAGCCTTATAGTCCGATTGCCTGGTTCGTTGCACTGAACACGTCCTTTAAGGACCCAAAATTGGGGTAAAGAGTGTTCAGGTTTATCCCGAACACCCCCGTACTTCCTACGTGGGGGCAGAAGCCGACGACTGGCCAACTCTCAGCGTTAATATATAAAACAGCCACACAGGAGGTAAAATTTTCCAAATAACAGGCATTATATTATATAAACGACCTTGTTCAACATTACAAAGGAACATGAATGTATTCATGGGAATATAATATCCTTGGCACATTGCTCTGCTACAAGGCGGGATCCTTTCAGGACGCTGTCATAATATAACTTGGGCTTGCGGTGCTCCTTCCCCGTAGGCGGTCCTTCGGTCATCAGCTTTTCAGTATCCATCTTTGCCTAGTGCACCTTTACGCGGGCGAGGGCAATTCATGCACCTTCGATACAGACCGACCGCTTGATGATTTCAAGTCGAGGACAGGAACTTACAAGCCACTTCACGAGCCCGAAGTAGCTGCTAGCAATTGGCTGGGCGGGCCATAGCTGGATAATTAAGTCCTTCATGGCTAGTTCGGCTGCCCTATGCAGCTCGATCAGCTGTTTCAGTTGATCGGCAAAGGGCACTGGATGCTCTGGCGCCAGATATTGCGACCAGAAGAGCTTCTCCGTAGAGCTCCCTTCTTTGGCTCGGTAGAATTGTGCGGCATTAGATACGCTGCACGACAGTTCCACAAACACCCCTAGAGAAATCCGAATTCGGATTAGTAACATGATTTTCTTCCTTTAAATATTTGCTTTGCATGGAAAAAGCCTTACCCGCCGCGATCTTTCTGGCCTCCTGGATTTCCGGAAGGGCGCCCTGGGCTTCGCCCCGGGCATCGTGTGTGGCTTGACGAGCCTTGGTGAGTTCGGATTCTTTCTCCGTTAAACTCTGCTCCAAGGTCTCACATTTCTTCACGGCCTCTTGGAGCTCTTTCTGAACTTCAATAAACCTGGCCTCGTGCTTTTCACGAAGGGCCTGCTCTGTGGCCGCCATCTTCTCGGCCTCGGCCACTGCTTTCTTAAGAGCCTCAACTTTGGCCGCCGCTCCTAGGGCACATCATGAAAAAAAATCGTCATACTCAATTATTCATTCGTACTGAATGCAAACAAGGTTTTTTTTATACCTTGGTTATCCTTCAACTGCTTCTTTAGTTGGCCGAGTTCTTCCTTGGCCCGCTCTAGACTCTGCTTCAGTCCGAAGACTTACGCAGTATGAGAGGTGGCAGTCACTACAGACGCCTGCATAGAAAAACAAAAAGAGGGAGAGGTACTACAAGGTAAGTCTCCTCCGAACATATATTTGATCCTCTGTCCGGCTTTTTCTTCCGAACACCGAGTAGTGTATCAGGGGCTACTATCTATACTATGGCACTCTTTGAAACCTCACAACATGCCTCAAAGCCCATTATAAGGCTGATGTAGGCTTCAGTTAGCCTGCTTTCGGCAGACTGAATCTTCTCAATCACCGCACCCATAAGGGCATGGTGTTCTTCAATGATGGAAGTGTTCTTCAGAGCTGCTGATAAAGTATCCGGCACCGCTGGTTGGGCAGAGGTTGTTGGTGGAACAGGCGCACCCCCTTCTATCGAGGGAGGTTGCTTGCCTGATTCTAGAGCCATGTTGGTCTCTGGAACTGTGTCCGGCTGGGGGCCGAATTCAAGATAGCCCCCACCATCGGTGTCCATGGGGGCCTTTTCCCCCGTGTGACCGACCGCCGAGGTTTGACCCTCTGGCGCCACCTTGACGGTCTCCCCAGTCCCTCCTTGGCCTGGGTCCCTTTGGGACGATGCCTCGGTGTCGTCCACGTGTCTTGGGTCGGGGGCAGTCGGGGGAGTCCCACTATCCATAGCGTCCGAACCCAGTGAATCCTCCGACGAGGATTGCTCGGCGTGGGACCTGGCCGGACTGCAAAAAGGCGTGACTCAATGCGTTAAACACTATATGATAGTGAGTCTGGATATACAAACGTGTCCGAGTTTTATATATTCACGATTTAACCAGGGGCTGGACCCTGGGATCCCACTCCGGGCTGCTGTCGGTAGCGGTGGCGGATTCACCCAGAAAGGGTTTTTTTCCTTCTTAGGCGACTCAACCTCCAAGTGTGTGGAGGCCGTCCTTTTCTTTTTCACCCTCGCTGGGGGGGATCGGCTTTCCTCCTCCTCGTCGTTCTCTTTGGAGGAAGAGTGGGCCTTGGAGTCTTCGGATACTATGTCCGAAGTACCTTGGCGATGAAGGTCACCCCTAGTTTCTTTGGCCTCTTTCTCGGCTTTCTTCTTCGGCACCTTGTAAGGCGCCGGGACCAGCATCTTCGTCAGAAGTGGGCCGGCTTGTTCTTCTGGTAGCGGGGCCGGGCAGTAGATCCGCCCTGCGTTCTTTGTCCAGCCCTCGGATAATTGTTGGAAAATACGTTAAGCATTTCCCTTGGATTATGCAGATAAAGCGTATGACTTGCCAACATACGAAGCCTTACCAAACTCGCGGGTCGGGAAAATTGGTACCCGCAGTCCTCGGCTAAATCCGGCCATGATTTGCCGGACTTAAAGAGCACCTTCCAGATGCCTTCATGCGATGAGTCGAAGAACCCTAGCAGGGTCTGGTGCTTGGCCGGGTCGAATTCCCATAAATTGCAAGCCCTGCGTTGACAAGGGAGAATCTGGCGAACTAACATCACCTGGACTATGTTGACAAGTTTGATGTTCTTGTCTTCCATACCCTTGATACGCGTCTGGAGCACCGCCAGCTTGTCTGGCAAAGACCAGTTCAGGCCCTTCTCGGGCCAGGATGTAAGCTGCAATGGGGCTCTAGATCGGAATTCGGGAGCCGCGACACATTTCACGCTGCGTGGCTCAGTGACATAGAACCACTGTTGTTGCCACCCTTTGATGGAATCATTGAAGGTACCTGATGGCCAAGTGACATTGGGCATCTTGCTCACCATGGCTCCTCCGCACTCGGCGTGCTCGCCGCTCACCACCTTGGGCTTCACATTGAAAATTTTGAGCCATAATCCGAAGTGTGGAGAAATGCGGAGGAAGGCCTCACACACGACGATGAATGTCGATATGTTGAGGAAGGAATTGGGGATATATCATGAAAATCGATCCCATAGTAATACATAAGGCCGCGAACGAACGGGTGGAGGGCAAACCCTAGCCCGCGGACAAAGTAAGGGAGGAATGCAACCCTCTCGTGGGGTTCCGGAGTAGGGACAATCTGTCCCGCCGTCGGAAGGCGGTGGCCGATCTTCTTGGCCAGGTACCCGGCCTCCCGAAGTTTCTTAACATCCTTCTCCTAGATGACAGAGGCCATCCATTTGCCTCTGGCTCCAGATCTCTACATTTTCGGAATGCCTTTATGGGCGGAGAAGGCAAATGCTTGGGCGCTTGAGCTCAAGCGAGAGAGAATAGGCGGAAGAAGAAGAAGGCGTGGGTGAAAAAGGGGAATCCTTGTCTCTTTATAAAGGCAGCAGAAATCATGCGCCTCCCCACTTGCCCTGGAAACTCGCTTACTCACCAAGCACCGTGTTAATAGCGCGGTTGGGTTACTAATACGTCTCCGTCGTATCTATAATTTTTGATTGTTCCATGCCAATATTATTCAACTTTCATATACTTTTGGTAACTTTTTATACTATTTTTTGGGACTAACATATTAATCCAGTGCCCAGTGCCAGTTCCTGTTTGTTGCATGTTTTATGTTCCGCAGAAACCCAATATCAAATGGAGTCCAAATGGGATAAAAACGGACGGAGAATTATTTTGGAATATTTGTGATTTTTGGGAGGAAGAATCAACGCGAGACGATGCCCGGGGAGCCCACGAGACAGGGGGGCACGCCCCAGGGAGGCAGGCGCGCCCTGGACCCTCGTTGGCACCCCGTAAGGCGGTTGACACTCTTATTTTGCCGCAATAAAGCTAATTTTAGGAGAAAAATCTGGGTGAAAGATTCACGCCAATCGGAGTTACAGATCTCCGGATATAAAAGAAACAGTGAGAGGACAGAATCAGGGAGCGCAGAAACAGAGAGAAACAGAGAGATGGATCCAATCTCGGAGGGGCTCTCACCCCTCCCACGCCATGGGAGCCAAGGACCAGAGGGAAAACCCTTCTCCCATCTAGGGAGATGGTCAAGGAATAAGAAGAAGAAGGGGGGCTCTCTCCCCCTTGCTTCTGGTGGCGCCGGAGCGCTGCCGGAGACCACCATCATCACCGCCATCTTCACCAACACCTCCGCTATCTTCATCAACATCTCCATCACCTTCACCCATCTATATTCAGCGGTCCACTCTCCCGCAACCCGCTGTACCATCTACTTGAACATGGTGCCTTATGCTTCATATTATTATCCAACGATGTGTTGCCATCCTATGATGTCTGAGTAGATTTTCGTTGTCCTACCGGTGATTCATGAATTGCTATGATTGATTTGAATGGCATGTTTTATTATTAGTGCTGTCCTATTGTGCTCTCCGTGTCGCGCAAGCGTGAGGCTGTAGGGTTTGCAATATGTTAATGATTTGCTTATGGTGGGTGGCGTGAGTGACTGAAGCACAGACCCGAGTAAGTAGGTTGTTTGCGTATGTGATAATGGGGATTTGATGCTTTAATGCTATGGTTGGGTTTTACCTTAATGATCTTTAGTAGTTGCGGATGCTTGCTAGAGTTCCAATCATAAGTGCATAAGATCCAAGAAGAGAAAGTATGTTAGTTTATGCCTCTCCCGCAAATAAAATTACAATAGTGATTAGCGGTCTAGTAACGTAGTCAATTGCTTAGGGACAATTTCACAACTCCTACCACCACTTTTCCACAGTTGCTATATTTACTTTATTGCATCTTTATCTAAATAGCCCCTAGTTTATATTTACGTGCTCTTTATTATCTTGCAAACTATAACACCCCAAAATTTTGACCTTGATTTATTAATTAAAATTTTGCCAGGAAAATTAAATATTTTATTTTCTGGTTTTATCTCTTAATTGCAGATCACTCCGTCCCTCTGAATTTTTGAGGTTTTCCTTCTAGGTGGAAACCTTTCGAAAACATTGATGGACTTGTATATCTTCCCAAGACCATTTCTTTTTATCAGTGGAATTATTTCTACAATTATTTTTCCTGAGCTTTATTTCTTTAAAAATGATTTTCATAAGTTTTAGAGTTCCATTTGCACTACAACCCTTTGAAATGCTTCTTTAAAATTTCCACCAAAATTTGGAGATGTCATGTGATGTTCCCACATCACTTTTATGCAAAAATCTCTTTTAGTCACTTTGAGATTTTGAGACCTACCTCAAGTTTTCAAATCTGGTCCAGTTTGTAATTTGCACTACAACCTATTTAAATATTTCTTTAAAAATCCCACCAAAACTGGGGGATGTTAGTAGTAGTGTATAATACAACTATATGCAGAAACCCATTGGTGTTCTTTGAAAAATTTGAGCAAATCATCCTGATCTTCATTCTGGTCCAGTTTAGTGTTTTGCACTGCAACCATATTTTATCTTGCTCATGTTGCCTTGGGATTTGTCCTGCTTATTGACCACTCTACCAAACCCTTAAGTCCAGGAGATTGGACCCATTGGAGTATTTTTGGTCCATGCAATAATGCCCTTCACTTTCTAACCATAACTGAGGATTTGCAAAACTTGCACTAACAAGTTTCTGGTCTTGCCAAACTAACCTTGCCACCATCAGCTATATCTAAAGAGACTCTGATCTGGAGAGTTTGGCCACCAGAAGAGATGCATAGATGCCCATGGCATTCTGTCGAGCACCTTGTGTTCATGGACAACTTTGGCATAGTTTTATGTTTGCACTGTGATCTTGCCCCTCTGGACAAACCAGCATGTCCACTATCTCCTAGCCACCACTAACCAAGACGTGTTAACTAACAGCCTCATTCAAGCCCTCTAGCACGCGTTGGCATTTCGTCTAGCACCTAGCGTGCGTGCTCTGGGCGCGCCCAGAGCGCATGTTTTGCATGCGCGCGCAACCAAGCCGCCGCGTCTTGCCCCTGGCCTTTGCTCGCCCGCAGGGCCACGCCCGTTCTCGTCCGCTCATCAGAACCCTCCAAGCCACCCGTGGGGCCCTACAACACCACCGTCAGAGCTCCCTTGGTGGCACGCCGGCATCCGCAGCAGGCTCCTGCCATGGACGGTGCCGCCCGAGCCACTCCAGCGCGCTAGCTCGCCCCTGAATAGTCCGAGCTTATCCCCGAGCCCGTCCGCTAGCACCCGTCGCCGCCACGTCGCCCTGCTAGCAACAGACGGCGGTTCGCTGGTGTTCTTATCCGCAGCCGCGGGGACCGACCTCCCCGGGCTATAAATAGCCCTTCCGATCACGCCTAGGCTCGTCAGCAACCTTGTTCGAGTAGTAGGAAGCCCCCCTGTCTGTGTCAAAACTGGTGGATCTCGGGTAGGGGGTCCCTAACTGTGTGTCTAGGCGGATGGTGACAGGAGACAAGGGACACGATGTTTTTACCCAGGTTCGGGCCCTCTCGATGGAGGTAAAACCCTACTCCTTCTTGATTAATATTGATGATATGGGTAGTACAAGAGTAGATCTACCACGAGATCGGAGTGGATAAACCCTAGAAGCTAGCCTATGGTATGATTGTTGTTCATCCTACGGACTAAAACTCTCCGGTTTATATAGACACCAGAGAGGGCTAGGGTTACACAGAGTCGGTTACAATGGGAGGAGATCTTCATAGCGTATCGCCAAGCTTGCCTTCCACGCCAAGGAAAGTCCCATCCGGACACGGGACGGAGTCTTCAATCTTGTATCTTCATAGTCCGGGAGTCCGGCCAAAGGTCTTAGTCCGGCCATCCGGACACCCCCTAATCCAGGACTCCCTCAGTAGCCCCTGAACCAGGCTTCAATGACGACGAGTCCGGCGCACAAGTTGTCTTCGACATTGCAAGGCGGGTTCCTCCTCCGAATATTTCATAGAAGATGTTGAACACCAGGGTAGTGTCCGACTCTGCAAAATAAGTTCCACATTCCTTCGTAGAGAGAATAATATTTGTATCAATCGGATCTGCTGACGTATTCCGTGGCGTGACATCATGCCACAACCAGGCTTTTATTCATTTTATTGTTCCACCTCAGCGCGATTAGCGAGACGGTTTCCTTGGCACGTCTTGTCAAAGTAGAGATCGTGTCCCCTTATTCCGGGATTCTCATCAATACGGGTGTGGGTAACCCAACCTCACCATTAACCGTGGCGCTTGGGAGGTAAGCAAGTTTTATTAGGCCGGTGGGGGGTTCGTAGTTTTGGCCGCCCATATAAGGGGATAAGAATCCGCCCTTTCCATTCACGCCCTCTTCCTCCTCTGCTTATCCGTCCCTGCGTGCTCGAGCTCCAGCGCCCAAGCCCGCACTTCCCACCTCAACCTTCTCCAGCCATGTCCGGAGCGGGAGGTAGATGGATGGCCTCCTCCATCACGGAGGGACAAATCAAAAACCTGAGGAAGGCCGGATACTTGTCTAACGACATCGCGCACCGGCTTCCAGATGTGGGGAAGCTCATCCCCACCCCCAGGCCCCATGAGAGGGTTGTTTTTCTTCCCCATTTCCTCCGCGGACTGGGTTTTCCTCTTCACCCGTTCATCCGGGGGCTCATGTTCTACTACGGCCTGGACTTCCACGATCTGGCCCCGAACTTCATCCTCAATATCTCAGTGTTTATCGTCGAGTGCGAGGCCTTCTTCCGCATCTAGCCCCACTTTGGCCTATGGCTGAAGATCTTCAGCGTCAAGCCGAAGGTCGTGCAAGGGCGACAGGCGGAATGCGGAGGCGCCATGGTGGGCAAGATAGCCAACGTCACCTGGCTCGAGGGTGCCTTCGTGGAAACTATTAAAGGGTGGCAATCGGGGTGGTTTTATATCACCGAGCCGCGTGACCCTAAATGGGCAGCGTCCCCCGAATTTCGATCCGGCATCCCCACACGGCTCACATCTTGGAAAGAGATGGGCCTGTCGTGGGGCAATCTGGAAGAGGTGACCGGACTCCAAACCTGCGTCCGAGGCCTGGTGACCAAGAAGGTCAAGCTTGTCAACGTGGTCCAGGTCATGCTCTTCCGCCGGATCCTCCCGTGTCAACGACGGGACTTCAATTTGTGGGAGTTCGACCCGGCCCGTCACCAGACTCTATCTCGGCTCTTCGAAACGAAGCACGAGGATGCCTGGAAGGTGCTTTTCAAGAGTTCCGAGGTCTCCCCCCCCCGTCACCGAGGATCGCGGATTCTGCGCCAAACGTCAAGCCTCCGAAGTAAGCTTACATTTAGCCCCTTACGGGATACCCGAATTTCATAGTGTGACTTTATGTGGGATCTAAACTCCCGTTCCTTTGACATGATTGGAAGAGGACATCCAGACAGTTTGACTGTCCGGCCCCTTTGCCCGAAGGCCCAGTAGACACACACTTAGCGAAGCTACTGGTTCCGGCACCTCACGTGGTGCCGGAGAAGAAGGCCAAGGAGAAGGCCACAGGGACCCGAAAGAGTTCCCGACGCCCGGCGTCGTCGGATTTGCCCGACGGCCCCAACGCACCCTCCGCCTCCGAAGACGAGGAGGAGGAGGAAGAAGAAGATGCCTCTCCCCCTCCAACGGGGGGAGGAAAGAAGAGAAAGGCCGCCCCAACTGGGGAAGCCGGAGGGTCCAAGAAGGGGAAGACCCTTCTGCCGAACTACGCCCCCGACGCCGAAGACGGCGGGGAGACTGGCCATCCAGGGTCAAGCCCCTGGCAAAATCGTAAGTGTCCAGCTACCCGAATGACTTATTGCGCTCCTTTATTATTCGATAGCTTTTAATGCCGAAGCTAATCATGCACTCCGCCCAGAGCTCAGCTTGGCGATTCGTCGAGCGGATCTCTGAATTCGTCGGATGTGAATAGCGCTTCACTTCCGACGGCCTCCTCCCCTCTCCCTACAGATGACGCTGAGGTGGAGTCCCGTAGGGGACAAAACCAGGAGGAGGTGATCCTGGAAGCGCCTAAAGGCGACCTTCCGGACTCCAAGCCCAAAGGGGGTAAAGCCCCGGAGGGATCTAAGTCCGGCCCCGGGCCGGACACTACTCCGGAACCATCAGTGGTTCCAGAGTCCGACAGGCGGCGCCTTCATAAGAAGGGCAAGCCCGCGACGCCGGCGACTTCCGTCCACCCGGAGGCACCGGACAATTTGCTGGAGGCGCTTAGCGCGCCTCCATCGACGAAGAACACCGCAATGTTATGAGTGCGGTGATTCAGAAGGTTTAGTCCGCCAAGAGCGGGCTGACGGTAGCCTGCACAAGCCTGTTAACGGGCTTTGAGGTATGTGTTCAAAAACATATATAAAAAATATTACCGCATAGACAGTAGCCCCTGATGCTTAGTTCTGTGTTTGGAAAGAAAAGCCGAGCTGAGGATCTAAAAAGATATACGCAGGAGTCTAATAGAAATATGTCAATATGGGAATGCAGGCTGCGCTGCTGACCTCGGCCGCACTGATTGCGGAGGTCAATGCCTTGAAGGAAAGCCTCGAGCAGTCCGAGAGTGAGCTCGGCCGTGCCAAGAAGCAGCTCGAGGATGAAGAGGGTACATAGTACCTCCTGTAAATGTATATAGAAATACTTGGTTGAAAAATAATAACAGGACCAACGTTAATGTTGCAGGAGCCACGACCGAGGTGGTGACCCTCAAAGAGGTGGTCTCTAAGGCCAAAAAGAGTGCGGCCTTGGAGCGAACCGAGCGAGAGTAGCAGGAGGCGCGGGTGGCGGAGGTGCGGCAAGAGCTCCAGGCTCTCGCGGCAAGACCTCCCAATTGGCCAGAGGCCATCCTCTCTCCATCTCCGACACGTTCAACCAACGCCATGTTCCTGTAAACTCCGGCCAAGACCGAGGAACCTAACCCCTCCCATGCTCCCATTCTCCTCCCCTCAGCCGTGCGGAGCCACCCAACACCTCAGCCTCGACCGGGAGCCACCGTAGCCCAAGCCCCCAATTGTTACAGAAACCACCGTCCACCGCGGAGCTCGCTGTCAGCGACCCCCTCCACCCCCACCAGCCTATCGACCACTGGGAGGACCGCCCTGTACCAGCGGATCCATCCCCGCCCTCAGAATCCCGCGTGGAGCCGCCGTTCGTCGACGACGATCGCCGAAGCCCCGCCACAGCTCGGCCAGAGGAGAAGGAGGCACGTGCGACTGGTCAAACCTGACCAGTGGGCCCAAGGGACCCACTGTCAGTGACCCACGAGTCGACCCACGCTGGCTTAAGTGGAAACGTATTCCACCGATACGCCTTCGCTAGGGGAAAGCGTAAGCCCCCGAACCGTTTTCTTTTTCTGATTTTTATTAAAAACAGAATCTTGACTAAACTTTGACTGTATATAAGTTTTTAAATATAAGTCCAATTGACTTGATTCTTTTTCTGTTATTTCACAATTTTTTTCTAGTTTATTTTCGAATTTATTTGAAAATTTTCCAAACAAGGTTTTGTACTATTTTGCAACTATGTGTTAATTCAAATTTTCATAAAACAGGATTTTGAAGAAGGCAACTTTCAAAAAAAATGCACCCCACTTGCATACTCTTGAAGGCAAGCATTCTGAACCCCGACATAATATTTGTTGTGTGTGTTCGATGTTAATACGACACCGCCTTGACATGAAGTGTTCGGTATTTTATGTGATGATATGATCATGTTCATGAGTGCATAATGATGATTCCTTACTATTGGACTTTGATATGCTTCTGATAGTAATCACCCTCGTATGCCTTTCATGCCTATCGGGAGGAATCCGGGGAAAGTCTCTGTCTTGGGCAGACACGAACTTGTCTCTAATAATTCGTTGAGACGATTATGTCCGGTAAGGCATGGTGAGGTATGATGAGTGGTGATTCTGTTTGTTGGTGTGAAATATGTTTGTTATACTAATCCCGCAAGGAAGGTCTTAACCTCCTGAGTCGACCGTAGATCGAGTCTTGTTCCACTAACCCCCATACTTGTTTCGTACTACCACTTGTCCCTGCCATAGGTAGGGTACGGTTCAGTAAGTTGTCAACCCCTTCCTAGCACACACCATACAGAGCGGCCATGGTGGAAGATACCGGCTGCATCCGGTAGACATGCCACCTGGTCCGGGGGCATGGGTGGTTCCAGTTGGAGCCGAGGGGGTAGCTCCCCTAGTTTGCGCGCATTATAAATTTTGTGATCCCATGCTAGTCGAGGTTGTAGCCTCCCCAGTTAGAGTTTTGCTTAACGGGTGTCGTGGGTGATTCCAGACACCGGTAAGTTAGGCTGGTGTGTGCGGTCAGGTGTGTTTTCAATTAAAAGACCGTGGATGGAATTAGTCCTGATGGACTAAAGGAATTCGTTAGTCGTGGGTAAAGAGTACACCCTCTGCAGAGATTATAGCTATTCGAATAGCCGTGTCCATGGTTAAGGACTACAGTCTGGAATGAGTCAAGTGTCGGTCTTAGTGTCGGTCTTCGGAGGAAAAATTGCTAAACTAGAACATGGATCATGACTTGTGACTCATGATAATTATGATTACTATTATTATGGACTAACCATTTACATTATTTGAATTATTGAGTAATCCCTGGGACGGTTCTACCTCCTAGATATTCACTGTGATTATTCTCTTATAAGCCCTTTATGTGGTGTCGCTCAAACGCCCGACTGTGGCATGCTTGTTATTTAAATTATTTATAAGCCCTTAATGTGGTGTCGCTCAGACGCCCGACTGTGGCATGCTTGTTATTTAAATTATTTATAAGCCCTTTATGTGGTGTCGCTCAGATGCCCAACTGTGGCATGCTTGTTATTTATTTTATTTATAAGCCCTTTATGTGGTGTCGCTCACACGCCCGACTGTGGCAGGCCTTATATTATTATCCTTTCGAGGCGCCGCTTCAGACACCCGATCGGTGCATTCTATTTCTACTCCCTTAATGCATATTCATGTTGTATATGAATAACCTGCTTGCGTGCATCATGGATTTTTTTTATTTTGTGACTGACGTGGTGATCATAGAATATTTCAGAGCATGATTATCATTTTTTATGTTATACCTTTGTTCATAATGTTTGCGAGTACATTCAAAGTACTCACTGGCTTGTCCCTGGCTATTGTCTTGGCAAGATTTCTTGCAATGGAGAGGAGCGTTGTGATGACAACCCCGGAACCTACGCAATGATGATATCAGCCTCGCGAAGATAGGAGTTATCCAGGTCAGCTGTTCCTGTGGGAAATGGAGTCCCATAGACACTGATGAACCGCAAACCGCTTCCGCCATCAACCACTAGAAACCATTTGTTGTACTCATAGGCCAGAATGGTCTTGTACTACACATTTTGTATTTTGCTTGGAGTTTCTATATCAAGTTGGTGTCTAATCAGCTAACAGTAATCCTGGGGCTGGTGAGCACAAGGGCCATTTTCTAGGGAATTAATATCCTAGAAAACCGGTCCTAACAACCTTGGTATCAGAGCTAGGCTGACCATTGGCTAATCCTATCTTAGCCGGGTCAATAAACCTAGATTAACCAATCCACCAGACCTTAACCTAACCCCGGCCAAGCTTCTCGTGTAAATAGCCACACAGTGACCCCGACACCTTTTGGCAGTCGGTGCCCAACCTATCAGCCTAGCCTGTCGATCACGCGCCAGTGATCGACACCTAAATAGTCTCTTTCGCAAGCGTGCTAAGGAAGACTTTGTCCCCTTTTTCTATAAAGAAGGCACGCTAGCCTCAACCCAGCACAACAGAGCCTCTTCCCCAAACCGAGCTATAATGCCTGGCCCCATTGTGCACAATGAGACCACAGCAACCAACCTTGGAGGTTTTGTGACCGTGCTAGCAAACCTCACCCGCCGTGCCTTTGCATTAGAAGAGCCCCCAGAATATGTTGTGTACCAAGGGCCCATGAGCGGTGAGAGCCATCAATTCTGGGCCATCGTGCATGTCTATGGTAGGGGTCTATCGCTAGAATGCCCCTACAGGTTCACCAGAAGGACAACTTCCTTTGAGCCACAAGCCATCCAACTAGCTGCTCGAGAGGCTATAGTTCAGCTCCGACACTTGTCGCCCAGAGTTAACTGTCGCTCGTTCTACTACTACCCCAACCGTGATGGGTATGGTAGGCCACCCCAGGTTGGCAACGAAGATCACGAGATGGATCCTGCATTGTTGCATCTGGTGCACTTTGTAAGTGCACTAGAGGAACTGTACGATCAAATCACCCTTGATCTGATCGCAGCTCATGGGGAACTGGTTCGCCAAGCCCCGGCAAGAGGAGAAGATGAGCCCGACGCCGACAACCCAGTCGTGCTGTTCGGACAACCGATTGAGTCCTTGAGGTCTGCCCCAGCCATCGACCAAAATACTTTGGTGTGCCCAGAAGTGCTTCGTCGCCTTTTGGGAACACGCTCCAATGGGATTGTGGCCAACAACCCCCGTGATGGTCATCATCGCTACCCCGAACCTGCAACCCCTCAACTCCATCCAGCTAACCCCGATGGTGAAGCCCATGGAGAAGCCTCGACGTCCACAAGGCACGCCCGCTTAGATATTAACAAGGTAGACTAAGTCACTCGAGTAGTACCGAGTCTTAGTATGTCCACGCCCTGTAATTGTGTGATCTTGTATCGCCAAAATTAAATGATGTCTGCTTGTGCACCCCTATTTTAAATAGTAGCCATGCATAAGTATGTTGATGTACGGTTGCATTTATTTTATTTTATTCCGGGCATAGCTACCAAAAACCACCCCAACGACACCCACAGTAATATATCACTTTTGTGAGATATGTGTATCTGTGGCATTAACCCCGGCCCCATAGAGCAGAATCGACAAACTAGTTGCCCCACACCGTAATCAATAACCCAACCCCAATGCTATATAAAAGGCCACCTCGTGAACTTGCCAAGTACCCCTCACCTTGTACACAACTCTCATAGACATTTCTTTGCCATGCCAAGCCCTAGTATTTATCTGAGAACTCCAGATGCAACCCCTGGTAGTTTTGTTAAAATATTGTGGGACTTTACCCGTAGTACCATGAGTTCTACCCATCCACCCCAGTACGAGTTACTCAAATCGAGGATCCCCCCATCCAACTCGAAATATTGGGCAGTGGTGCACATCCCTCCCACAAACCCAAACCAAGACCCAACGGAAGTCTCCTTCATGGGGAAATCTATGCCGACTCCGCAAATGGCCATAGAAGCTCCTGCGTACGAAGCGCTTGCTCGCCTTCGAGTCGCGGTACCCTATGCCAGCGAACGAGGGTATTATTACTTCCCGAGTCGTGCAGCACC
Organism: Triticum aestivum; assembly: GCF_018294505.1. Taxonomy (NCBI): domain Eukaryota; kingdom Viridiplantae; phylum Streptophyta; class Magnoliopsida; order Poales; family Poaceae; genus Triticum; species Triticum aestivum. The sequence goes on from NC_057801.1 coordinate 774,922,983, forward strand.
CGGAGAAGTAGCATCTTTTCCCGGTGGACGAATTGAGAGAGATCCAGTACTGGCCAACCTTGCCTAGTATGTCATCGCTCAAGAGCGTTTGACCCAACGAGTAATGGGTTATCTCCAGAGCCTCACTGATTTAAATCCTCAGATCGCCATCGGCAGACTACTGAGGCCCGACCAAGAGAGACGCGTTCTTCGACTAGTCAACCCGCTTTCCCCGATAGAAGAGGAGTGTGCCCCAGTACTAGAGATGTTTCCTCAGGACCCTGTCTATTTACCGTTTTCATTGTAGACGTCACTGCTATGTTTATTGTCCCAACATTTATTTATGTGTTGCAACTTATGCGTGGTATCCTAAATCTGTGCGATGAACTAAATATTTGGTTTCAATTAATGTGAGTAGTTTTTACTGCTGTTAATTTTGATTAACTGTTTTCACTCTCGGTAAATTCTGAAGTGAGAGTTTTTCCCTAAGTTGTTGCAGCGTATATCTCTTCACGACATAGATTTTTATTCACGCAGCACCACGACAGCAGGCACACAACCACAACCACTCGACCACGTGCACTAATTGCAAATCCACGTGCACATTTTGCACCTAACAGAGCAGCCCTTAGCAAATCTCGAGGATGAGATTTTTTCTTAAGGGGGGTAGTGTTGTAACACCCCAAAATTTTGACCTTGATTTATTAACTAAAATTTTGCCAGGAAAAATAAATTTTTTATTTTCTGGTTTTATCTCTTAATTGCAGATCACTCTGTCCCTCTGAATTTTTGAGGTTTTCCTTCTAGGTGGAAACCTTTCAAAAATATTGATGGACTTGTATATCTTCCCAAGACCATTTCTTTTTATTAGTGGAATTATTTCTACAATTATTTTTCATGAGCTTTATTTCTTTAAAAATGATTTTTTTCATAAGTTTTAGAGTTCCATTTGCACTACAACCCTTTGAAATGCTTCTTTAAAATTTCCACCAAAATTTGGAGATGTCATGTGATGTTCCCACATCACTTTTATGCAAAAATCTCTTTTAGTCATTTGGAGATTTTGAGCTCTACCTCAAGTTTTCAAATCTGGTCCAGTTTGTAATTTGCATCACAACCTATTTAAGTATTTCTTTAAAAATCCCACCAAAACTGGGGGATGTTAGTAGTAGTGTATAATACAACTATATGTAGAAACCCATTGGTGTTCTTTGAAAAATTTGAGCAAATCATCCTCATCTTCATTCTGGTCCAGTTTAGTGTTTTGCACTGCAACCATATTTTATCTTGCTCTTGTTGCCTTGGGATTTGTCCTGCTTATTGACCACTCTACCAAACCCTTAAGTCCAGGAGATTGGACCCGTTGGAGTATTTTTGGTCCATGCAATAATGCCCTTCACTTTCTGACCAGAACTAAGGATTTGCAAAACTTGCACTAACAAGTTCCTGGTCTTGCCAAACTAACCTTGCCACCATCACCTATATCTAAAGAGACTCTGATCTGGAGAGTTTGGCCACCAGAAGAGATGCATAGATGCCCATGGCATTCTGTCGAGCACCTTGTGTTCATGGACAACTTTGGCATAGTTTTATGTTTGCACTGTGATCTTGCCCCTCTGGACAAACCAACATGTCCACTAATCTCCTAGCCACCACTAACCTAGACCTGTTAACTACTAGCCTCATTCAAACTCTCTAGCACGCGTTGCCATTTCGTCGAGCACCTGGCGTCCGTGCTCTGGGAACGCCCAGAGCGCATGTTTTGCACGCGCGCGCAACCCAGCCGCCGCGTCTTGACCCTGGCCTTTGCTCGCCCTCAGGGCCACACCCCGTTCTCGTCTGCTCGCCAGAACCCTCCAAGCCACCCCTAGCGCCCTACAGCGCCGCCGTCAGAGCTCCCTCGGAGGCACGCCGGCGTCCGCAGCAGGCTCCTGCCATGGACGGTGCCTGCCGAGCCACTCTAGCGCGCCAGCTCGCCCCTGAACAACCCGAACTTATCACAAGCCCATCCGCTAGTGCCCGTCGCCGCCACGTCGCCCTGCTAGCAACAGAACGGCGGTTCGCTGGCGTTCTTATCCGCAGCCGCGGGGACCGACCTCCCCGGGCTATAAATAGCCCTTCTGATCACGCCTAGGTCGTCAGCAACCTTGTTCGAGTAGTAGGAAGCGCCCCACCTCCCAGTTGGCCAGAGGCCATCCTCTCTCCCATCTCCGACAGGTTCGATCGCCGCCATGTTATGGTAAAATCCGGCCAAGACCAAGGCCCCTAACCCCTCCCGTGCTCCCATTCTCCTCCCCTCGACCATGCGGAGCCACCCAACACCTTAGCCTCGACCGGGAGCCACTGTAGCCCAAGCCCACAATTGTTCCCGAAACCATCGTCCGCCGCGGAGCTCGCCGCCGGCGACCCACTCCACCCCGCCAGCCTGTCGATCACTGGGAGGACCGCCCTGTACCAGCGGATCCATCCCCGCCCTCAGAATCCCGCATGGAGTCGCCGTTCGTCGACGACGATCGCCGGAGCCCCGCCACCGCTCGGCCAGAGGAGAAGGAGGCATGGGCGACTGGTCAAACCTGACCAGTGGGCCCAAGGGACCCACTGTCAGTGACCCACGAGTCGACCCACACTGGCTTAAGTGGAAACGTATTCCACCGAATACGCCTTCGCTACGGGAAAGCGTAAGCCCCCGAATCGTTTTCTTTTTCTGATTTTTATTAAAAACAGAACTTTGACTAAACTTTGACTGGCTATAACTTTTTAAATATAAGTCCAATTGACTTGATTCTTTTTCTGTTGTTTCTCACATTTTTTCTAGTTTATTTTCATGTTTATTAGAAAATTTTCCAAATAACTTTTTGTACTATTTTGGAACTATGTGTTAATTCAAATTTTCGTAAAATAGGATTTTCAAGAAGAAGGCAACTTTCAAAAAAATGCACCCCAGTTGCATACTCTTGAAGGCAAGCATTCTGAACCCTGGCATAATATTTGTTGTGTGTCGTTCGATGCTAATACGACACCGCCTTGACATGAAGTGTTCGGTATTTTATGTGATGATATGATCATGTTCATGAGTGCATAATGATGATTCCTTACTATTGGACTTTGATATGCTTCTGATAGTAATCACCCTCGTATGCATTTCATGCCTATCGGGAGGAATCTGGGGAAAGTCTCTGTCTTGGGTAGACACAAATTTGTCTCTAATAATTCATTGAGACGATTATGTCCGGTAAGGCATGGTGAGGTATGATGAGTGGTGATTCATTTTGCTGGTGTGAAATATATTTGTTATACTAATCCTGCAAGGAATGTCTTAATCTCCTGAGTCGACCGTAGATTGAGTCTTGTTCCAGTAACCCCCATACTTGTTTTGTACTACCACTTGTCCCTGCCATAGGTAAGGTACGGTTCAGTAAGCTGTCAACCCCTTCCTAGAACACATCATACAGAGAGGCCATGGTGGAAGATACCGGCTGCATCTGGTAGACATGCCACCTGGTCCGGGGGCATGGGTGTTTCCGGTTGGAGCCGAGGGGGTTGCTCCCCTAGTTTGCGCGCGTTATAAATTTTGTGATCCCATGCTAGTAGAGGTTGTAGCCTCCCCACTTAGAGTTTTGCTTAACGGGTGTCGTGGGTGATTCCAGACACCGGTAAGTTAGGCTGGTGTGTGCGGTCAGGTGTGTTTTCAATTAAAAGACCGTAGACGGAATTAGTCCTGATGGACTAAAGGAATCCGTTACTCATAGGTAAAGAGTACACCCTCTGCAGAGATTATATGTATTCGAATAGCCGTGTCCATGGTGAAGGACTACAATTTGGAATGGGTCAAGTGTTGGTTTCAGAGGAAAAATTGCTAAACCAGAACATGGATCATGACTTGTGACTCATGATAATTATGATTACTATTGTTATGGACTAACCATTTACATTATTTGAATTATTGAGTAATACCTGGGACGGTTCTACCTCCTAGATATTCACTGTGATTATTCTCTTATAAGCCCTTTATGTGGTGTCGCCCAGACGCCCGACTGTGGCATGCTTGTCATTTAAATTATTTATAAGCCCTTTATGTGGTGTCGCTAAGATGCCCGACTGTGGCATGCTTGTTATTTAAATTATTTATAAGCCCTTTATGTGGTGTTGCTCAGACGCCCGACTGTGGCATGCTTGTTATTTAAATTATTTATAAGCCCTTTATGTGGTGTCGCTCAGACGCCCGACTGTGGCATGCTTGTTATTTCTTTTATTTATAAGCCCTTTATGTGGTGTCGCAAAGACGCCCGACTGTGGCAGGCCTTATATTATTATCCTTTCGAGGCGTCGCTTCAGACACCCGATCGGTGCATTTTATTTCCACTCCCTTAATGCATATTCATGTTGTATATGAATAACCTGCTTGCATGCATCATGGATTTTTTTATTTTGCGACTGACGTGGTGATCATAGAATATTTCGGAGCATGATTATCATTTGTTATATTATACCTGTGTTCATAATGTTTGCGAGTACATTCAAAGTACTCACTGGCTTGTCCCTGGCTATTGTCTTGATCAGATTTCTTGCAATGGAGAAGAGCATTGCGATGACAGCCCTGGAACCTACGCAATGATGATAGTAGCCTCGCGAAGATAGGAGTTATCCAGGTCAGCTATTCCTGTGGGAAATGGAGTCCCATAGACATTGATGAACCGCAAACCGCTTCCGCCATCAACCACTAGAAACCATTTGTTGTACTCATAGGCCAGAATGGTCTTGTACTACACATTTTGTATTTTGCTTGGAGTTTCTATATCAAGTTGGTGTTTCATCAGCTAACAGTAATCCTGGGGCTGGTGAGCACAAGGGCCATTTTCTAGGGAATTAATATCCTGGACAACCGGTCCTGACACAAACCTATCCTATCACACCTACAAAGTACTTCTAGTTTCACACTTGTTCTAGGTAAAGCGAACGCTAAGCGTGCGCAAAGTCGTATAAGTGGTAGATAGGACTTGAGAGAATATTTGTTCTACCTTTAGCACCTCGTTGGGTTCGACACTCTTACTTATCGAAAGAGGCTACAATTATCCCGTATACTTGCGTGTCATCAAGACCTTTTTCGGGCGCCGTTGCCGGGGAGTCATAGCGTCGGGTGAATATTCTCATGTGTGTTTGTTTGTTTTATCACTAAGTAATTTTTATTTGCTGTTATAAGTTGTTTTCTATCTTTAGTTATGGGTAGGAAATGCAAAATACCAAAAAAATTAGTTGTACCTACTACACCAATGGTTGAAGAGCCACTCAAAATCTATCGCACTTCTAAAGCTTTTTACTTGGATCATCTTCGATCCCTTTGTGCTTGTGCTGAAACCCCAACTAGCTTAGTTGAGGGAAAATCTTTAGATGAGCATGCTTGTTATGTGCGACACCGTATATCTGAAAAAGGGAAACTTTTACTGGATCAAATTCATCGTTTGCAATGCTATGCTTAAAATGTATGTGAAATATATGATGTTACTTGTTGTTCTGAAAACCCTAAGAAACACCTTCCCTACCAATGTGAGTTTATTGATAATGGGATCGAATCTTCGTATGCTAAGGGTGTTTATGATTACTATGATGTTCAACAAATTGAAGAATTTGTTGCTTTTAAGGGTGCTTATGAAATCACTTCTTTGATTGAAAAGTATGATGCCACTCTTTACAAATCTGAAAATTTTGCCATACTTGAATATTGTTATGATAATTATGCTTCTAATGCCCATGTTAAACTATATATTGAGGACTTCTCCGCTGTCCAAGAAGAGACTAATATTTTGCAGAAAGCTATGGAAGAGGAAATCACTGAAACTGTGATCTCATTGGATGAAAAAGATGATGAAGAGAGCAAAGAACAAAAGGAGGAAGAGCGGATTAGCTACCTGTGCCCACCTTCTAATGAGAGTAACTCTTCAACTCATACATTGTTTAATTCCCCTTCGTGCTTACCGAAGGATGATTGCTATGATGATTGCTATGATCCCGTTGATTGTCTTGAAATATCCCTTTTTCTTGCTATGCTTGTGGCCAAGATGCCAATATGAATTATGCTTATGGAGATGAACTTGCTATAGTTCCTTATGTTAAACATGAAATTTTTGCTATTGCATCCACGCATGATAGTCCTATTATCTTTTTGAATTCTCCCTACCACACTATATTGGAGAAGTTCATGCTTATTAAGGATTATATTGATGGGTTGCCTTTTACCATTGCACATGATGATTTTGATAGATATAATATGCATGTGCTTGCTGCTCCAACTTGCAATTATTATGAGATAGGAACTATATCTCCACCTCTCTATGTTTCCAATATGATAAAATTGCAAGAAACTGCTTATACTATGCATTGGCCTTTACTATGTGTGCATGAATTGTTCTTTTATGACATACCGATGCATAGGAAGAGAGTTAGACTGCATTGTTGCATGATATATGATACTTTGTGCTCACTACTAAATTACAAATCATTGTTAATTAAAATTGGCTTTGATATACATTGGGATCCGAGTGGATCCATTACTTGAGCACTATATGCCTAGCTTAATGGCTTTAAAGAAAGCGCTGCCAGGGAGACAACCCAGAAGTTTTAGAGAGTCATTTATTTCTGTTGAGTTCTTTTATATAGTCTAAAAACAAAAAAATAAAGAGGGGAACTCAAAACTTTTCAAAAAGGAAAGTGAAAGTGAGAGAGACAAGCATTGTTGAAGTGGGAGAGCTCCTTGAACTTTGTTCATGCTCACGGAAACTTTGTGAATCTTGATTACAGAAACTTTTCATCAAAAATAATTATCCCCTTGTACAATTCCGTTGTATTTGAAAAATAATGTGCTAAGGTTTTCCTTTAGGATGTTTACAATGCTTGTTGGTTTGTATGGTGCAGGACAGAAACTTTGGCTGTAGTGCGCGATTTTACATTTTTTACTGGAACGCCAAACGGTTCTGATTCTTTTTGCACTGTCTTTCTATACAAATTTTTCATTTTTATAATTCTGGTAAAAATTTTGGGGTACCAGAAGTATGGTGAATTTTCATATTGCTACAGACTGTTCTATTTTTGACAGATTCTGTTTTTGATGCATAGTTTGCTTGTTTTGATGAAACTATCAATTTCTATTATTGGATTAAGCCATGAAAAAGCTATATTACAGTACACACAATGCAAAAACAAAATATGAATTGGTTTGCTACAGTACTTAGATTAGTGATTTGCTTTATTATACTAACGAATCTTACCGAGTTTTCTGTTGAAGTTTTGTGTGGATAAAGCGTTTGATCGAGGAGGTATTGATATGAGGAAAAGGAAGAGAGGCAAGAGCTCAAGCTTGGGGATGCCCAAGGCACCCCAATTAAATATTCAAGGAGACTCAAGCGTCTAAGCTTGGGGATGCCCCGGAAGGCATGCCCTCTTTCTTCAACAAGTATTGGTATGTTTTCGTATTCATTTCGTTCATGCGACATGTGCGAGTCTTGGAGCGTATTTTGCATTTAGTTTTTACTTTTATTTTATGCACCATGCTGGTATGAGATAGTTCTTGGTTGATTTATAGAATTCTCATTGCACTTCACTTAAATCTTTTGAGCATGGCTTTATAGAATGGTTCATGTGCTTCACTTATATCATTTGAAGTTTGGATTGCATGTTTCTCTTCACATAGAAAACCGCCATTTTTAGAATGCTCTTTTGCTTCACTTATATTTGTTAGAGCGTGGGAATATCTTTTATAGAAAGAATTAAATGCTCTTGCTTCACTTATATCTATTTAGAGAGATGACAGGAATTGGTCATCCACATGGTTAGTCATAAAATCCTACATTAACTTATCGATCGCTGAATATGATATGTTTGATTCCTTTCAATAGTTTTGCGATATAAAGGTGGTGATATTATAGTCATGCTAGTGGGCGACTTTGGATTAGTAGAAATAATTGTTTTGAGGTTTGTGATTCCCGTAGCATGCACGTATGGTGAACCGCTTTGTGGTGAAGTTGGAGCACAATTTTATTTATTGATTATCTTCCTTATGAGTGGCGGTCGGGGATGAGCGATGGTCTTTTCCTACCAATCTATCCCCCTAGGAGCATGCACGCAGTACTTTGTTTTCAATGGCTTGTAGATTTTTGTAATAAGTATATGAGTTCTTTATGACTAATGTTGAGTCCATGGATTATACGCACTCTCACCCTTCCATCATTGCTAGCCTCTTCGGTACCGTGCATTGCCCTTTCTCACCTCGAGAGTTGGTGCAAACTACGTTGGTGCATCCAAACCCCGTGATACGATATGCTCTATCACACATAAACCTCCTTATATCTTCCTCAAGACAGCCACCATACCTACCTATCATGGCATTTCCATAGCCATTCCGAGATATATTGCCATGCAACTTCCATCATCATCATATACAAGCCTTGAGCATTCATTGTTATATTGCTTTGCATGATCGTAAGATAGCTAGCATGATGTTTTCATGGCTTGTCCGTTTTTTGATGTCATTGCTATGCTAGATCATTGCACATCCTGGTACACCGCCGGAGGCATATAGAGTCATATCTTTGTTCTAGATATCGAGTTGTAATATTGAGTTGTAAGTAAATAAAAGTGCGATGATCATCATTATTAGAGCATTGCCCCAGTGAGGAAAGGATGATGGAGACTATGATTCCCCCACAAGTCGGGATGAGACTCCGGACTTAATAAAAAAAGAGAGGCCAATGAAGCCTAAAAAAAGACCAAAGAAGCCTATTCAAAAAAAAGAGAGAAAATAAAAAATTAGAGAAATAGAGAGAAGGGGCAATGTTACTATCCTTTTACCACACTTGTGCTTCAGAATAGCACCATGTTCTTCATAGAGAGAGTCTCGTATGCTTTCACATTCATATGCTAGTGGGAATTTTCATTATAGAACTTGGCTTATATATTCCGATGATGGGCTTCCTCAAATGCCCGAGGTCTTCATGAGCAAGCAAGTTGGATGCACACCCACTTAGTTTTCAGTTTGAGCTTTCATACACTTATAGCTCTGGTGCATCCGTTGCATGGCAATCCCTACTCACTCACATTGATATCTATTGATGGGTATCTCCATAGCCCGTTGATACGCCTAGTTGATGTGAGACTATCTTCTTCTTTATGTTTTCTCCACAACCACCATTCTATTCCACATATAGTGCTATATCCATGGCCCACGCTCATGTATTGCGTGAAAGTTGAAAAAGTTTGAGATTACTAAAGTATGAAACAATTGCTTGGCTTGTCATCGAGGTTGTGCATGATTAAATAGTTTTTGTGATGAAGATAGAGCAACAACCAGACTATATGATTTTGTAGGGACAACTTCCTTTGGCCATGTTTTTTTAAAAATACATGATTGCATTATTGGTACGCTCGAAGTATTATCGTTTTTATGTCAACTGACAGACTATTGATTTGAATCACTTGTGTCTTAATATTCATGCCATGATTAGATATATGATCAAGATTATGCTAGGTAGCATTCCACATCAAAAAATATCTTTTATCATTACCTACTCGAGTACGAGTAGGAATTAAGCTTGGGGATGCTGATACGTCTCCGTCGTATCTATAATTTTTGATTGTTCCATGCCAATATTATTCAACTTTCATATACTTTTGGTAACTTTTTATACTATTTTTTGGGACTAACATATTGATCCAGTGCCCAGTGCCAGTTCCTATTTGTTGCATGTTTTATGTTTCGCAGAACCCCAATATCAAACGGAGTCCAAACAGGATAAAAACGGATGGAGAATTATTTTGGAATATTTGTGATTTTTGGGAGGAAGAATCAACGCGAGACCGTGCTCAGGGGGCCCACGAGGCAGGGGCGCGCCCTGGACCCTCGTTGGCACCCGTTAAGGCGGTTGACGCTCTTCTTTTGCCGCAAGAAAGCTAATTTTATGAGAAAAATCTGTGCGAAAGATTCACCCAAATCGGAGTTACGGATCTCCGGATATAAAAGAAACGGTGGGAGGGCAAAATCAGGGAGCGCAGAAATAGAGAGAAACAGAGAGATAGATCCAATCTCAAAGGGGCTCTCGCCTCTCCCACGCCATGGGAGCCAAGGACCAGAGGGGAAACCCTTCTCCCATCTAGGGAGAAGGTCAAGGAAGAAGAAGAAGAAGGGGGGCTCTCTCCCCCTTGCTTCCGATGGCGCCGGGGCGCTGCCGAAGGCCGTCATCATCACCGCCATCTTCACCAACACCTCCGCCATCTTCACCAACATCTCCATCACCTTCCCCCATCTATATTCAGCGGTCCACTCTCTCGCAACCCGATGTACCCTCTACTTGAACATGGTGCTTTATGCTTCATATTATTATCCAATGATGTGTTGCCATCCTATGTTGTCTGAGTAGATTTTCGTTGTCCTACCGGTGATTGATGAATTGCTATGATTGGTTTGAATTGCATGTTTTATTATTGGTGTTGTCCTATTGTTCCCTCTGTGTCGCACAAGCGTGAGGGATTCCCGCTGTAGGGTTTGTAATATGTTCATGATTTGCTTATGGTGGGTGGCGTGAGTGACAGACGCACAGACCCGAGTAAGTAGGTTGTTTGTGTATGGGATAAAGGGGACTTGATGCTTTAATGCTATGGTTTGTTTTTACGTTAATGATCTTTAGTAGTTGCGGATGCTTGCTAGAGTTCCAATCATAAGTGCATATGATCCAAGAAGAGGAAGTATGTTAGTTTATGCCTCTCCCTCAAATAAAATTGCAATAGTGATTACCGGTCTAGTAACGTAGTCAATTGCTTAGGGACAATTTCACAACTCCTACCACCAATTTTCCACACTCGCTATATTTACTTTATTGCATCTTTATCTAAACAGCCCCTAGTTTATTACGTGCTCTTTATTATATTGCAAACCTATCCTATAACACCTACAAAGTACTTCTAGTTTCATACTTGTACTAGGTAAAGCAAACACTAAGCGTGCGTAGAGTCGTATCAGTGGCAGATAGGACTTGAGAGAATATTTGTTCTACCTTTAGCTCCTCGTTGGGTTCGACACTCTTACTTATCTAAAGAGGCTACAATTATCCCGTATACTTGTGGGTCATCAGTTACCCACACCTGTATTGATGAGAATCCCGTGATAAGGGGACATGATCTCTGCTTCGATGAGATGTGCCAATGAAACCGCCTCGCAAGATGTGCATCAGCAGGTTGAGAAAATGGTTCGAATAATGACCGGGCCGCGGCGTGATGTCACGCTATGGAAAAGTTGTCAGCAGATTAGACTCGTCGAATATTGTACTCTCTACGATGGTATGTGGAATTTGTTTTGCAGAGCCGGACACGATTCTTGTGTTCAAGATCTACTTTGGGGTATTCGGAGAAGGAACCCGCCTTGCAATACCGAAGACAATCTGCACGCTGGACTCATCGTCATTGAAGCCTGGTTCAGGGGCTACTGAGGGAGTCCTAGATTAGGGGGTCCTCGGACAGCCGGACTATATACTTATGCCGGACTGTTGGACTATGAAGATGCAAGATTGAAGACTTCGTCCCGTGTCTAGGTGGGACTCTCCTTTGCGTGGAAGGAAAGCTTCGATATTCGGATATGTAGATTCCCTTCTCTGTAACCGGGTCTGTGTAACCCTAGCCCCCTCCGGTGTCTATATAAACCGGAGGGTTTAGTCCGTAGGACAAGAACAATCATAATCATAGGCTAGCTTCTAGGATTAGCCTCTATGATCTCGTGGTAGATCAACTCTTGTAATACTCATATCATCAAGATCAATCAAGCAGGAAGTAGGGTATTACCTCCATACAGAGGGCCCGAACCTGGGTAAACATCATGTCCCCCACCTCTTGTTACCATTAGCCTTAGACGCACAATTCGGAACCCCCTACCTGAGATCCGCCGGTTTTGACACCGACAATAACCAACCCACGCAATCCCAGTCGTGTTGTCATGAGGAGAGGCAAAAGGAACATCATTGGAATGGATGGAGTCGCCAACGAGGAAGACTACGACCAGTGCGGCAACCCAATGAGGGAAGATGACGATGATGATGAAGCATACGTAAAAAGAAGAATCAATACTACATTACCTAAGAAAAATCATACTCCATGGAAAAGGAAAAGTCACAATGAGGGGCTCAATTATTCTTCAAGTAACAAGAAGGGAAAGAAGCTCACTCAAAAATGAAAACGTCAATGCTGAGGAACCATATGTAATTGGTCAAATGATGTAATATATATGTTCCTATTTTGTATACACACTTAGCCATTATTATGCATGGGTCCAATGGTGTAATATATATGTTCCTATTTTGTATACATACGTAACCGTCAAATGATGCAATATATATCGCCTTCCCTTCATTCACTGCTCTCAGAAAAAAAGTAAAAGAAAAGTGAGAGAAAATAAAGGAAAAGAAAGTAGAAGGAAACAAAATTGAAAACTACTATATATAGGTACTGGTTATAGCAGCAACGCTTTTCTGAGAAAAGAGCTACAACTAGTCAAGATAGCAGTAGCGGTTTCCTCATAAAACCACTATAGCTACCTGGAGTAGCTATAGCGCGTTTTGTTTAAACGCGCTACTGCTATGACCACTTAACCCCCAAAATCCCCACTCCTCTCTTCATCCCACCTCTTTTCCCCCAAATCCCCACTCTCTCTTCCCCCCGTCGCGCCGCCGGAGCCCTGCCCTCGCCGCGCCCCTGCGCTCGCCCCCGGCCCCGGTGCTTGCCCACGGCCCCGGCCTCGACCCTGACACCGGCTCCGGCCCCGGCACTTAACCCCGACTCCGACCCTGGCACTGACCCCGACCCGAACCCCTCGCAACCTCGACCGTCGTCGGGCCTGCACCCTCTGTAAGCCCTCCACCGCTCCTCCTCTTTCCGGTAGCTACGATTCTTTGGTTAATTTACCTAGGTTTTAGTTAGGGCAGATGGTTAATTAGGTTATATATTTAGTTATGAATTTAGCTAGGTTTTTTCTTCAAGTTCTATATTTTTCTTCCTTTTATATGCAAATTTGAAGTGGACATGTGATATGTGCACATGTGATGTTTTGGACATGTCATATTTGGAATTTGGACATGTCAATTGGACATGATGATTATGGGCAGGGTAAATGACCCGAGTGGGATATGTTATGCTGGAATGTTGATTCATTTCTGTTCCGGTGAATTTCAGGCGCTCGATATGTCCAATTTTTAGCAAAGATCATGCCGAAATTTTCCGTGAATGTTGGAATGACTTGTGCTAGATAGTAGGCATATCGAGTGTCGGGAGTTGCTGGGAAATGACATTCTGGCAAACATAGATCTTTTTTATGTCATTTCTCATTTTTTTTCATAGTTTTAGAATTAAACGAGGAGACTTAATCATAGGAAACATGTCGAACAACAAAGAAACTAGGCGTTCTGACCAAGATGCAGACGAGATGGATTATGATGGTGAACAAGAGTACCTCGACTTTTTGTGTGCTAAGAAGAATCAACGTTTTTAGGTCGGCCTCGATGATGGTACTGATGCCGACATCGACACCGACGGCGCCGGCACCGACGGCAGTGCCGAGACCGACGGTGAAGGTACCGGCGGGGAAGATACTGGTGCTAATGCCGCTACAGACAAGAAGAAGCAGAGGATACGAAAACCTAACAAACTAGGGATTGGATGATTTGTAATAACAAAGATGGCACCTGGCAAGTTTGAGCCATTAGAGCCGGAAGAACCTCGCAAGTGCTATGGGAACCAAGTAGGAGCATCCTACGGGAATGCACGAGCATCAACGGCGATGACTAAAGGAGTAAAGAACATTTGACACAGTTGCTCCTGACGAAGTTGCACAAGAGATTCAAGTTCTCCGACCGGGATGATAACATAGAACAACCGTGGGATGATCTGAAGATGAAAAGGATTAACAATCACGCCATGGGCATGTTCAACAATGATTTGGCCTCCTGGAAAGGGAGGGTGAAATGGGATATTGAGGCTGAGGAACCCCTGTCCAAGATTCTGGAGGAAAATCTGGCATTTACGGAAGAGGAGTTTGAAAAGTTCAAGGACACTTGCACTAACAAGGCAGCTGTCGGTGTCAAAACCGGCGGATCTCGGGTAGGGGGTCCCGAACTATGCGTCTAAGGCTAATGGTAACAGGAGGCGGGGGACACAATGTTTACACAGGTTCGGGCCCTATCTATGAAGGTAATACCCTACTTCCTGCTTGATTGATCTTGATGAATATGAGTATTACAAGAGTTGATTTACCACGAGATCATCAATGGCCGAACCCTAGAAGTCTAGCCTATGAGATTATGATGGTTGTGGATAAACCCTAGAAGTCTAAACCCGCCGATTTATATAGACATCGGGGGGGGGGAGTAGGGTTGTACAAAGTCAGTTACAAAGAAAGGATTCTACATATCCAAATCTCCAAGCTTGCCTTCCACGCAAAGGAGAGTCCCTTCCGGACACAGGACGAAGTCTTCTATCTTGTCTCTTCATAGTCCAACAGTCCGGCCAAAGTATATAGTCCAGTTGTCCGAGGACCCCTTAGTCCAGGACTCCCTCAGTAGCCCCTGAACCAGGCTTCAATGACGATGAGTCCGGCGCGCAGATTGTCTTTGGCGTTGCAAGGTGGGTTCCTTCTCCAAATACTTCAAAGTAAATTCCGAACACGAGAATCATGTCCGACTCTGCAAAACAAATTCCACACGCTCCCGTAGAGAATATAATATTTCACGAGTCCAATCCGCTAGCAATCTTGGTGACATGACATTACGTCATCACCCAGCCACTTATTCCAAATCGTTTTCTAGCCTGCTACTCCATGTTTTGGGAGGCGGTTTTTATTGGCACGTCTTGTCAAAGCGGAGATCATGTCCCCTTATCATGGGATTTTCATCAACACAGGCGACGGTAACCCAACCGTTCTGTTTGCATGTTTCCTTGGGAATAGGCATGTTTTAACGCCACAAAGGGGACACTTGATATTCATTGCATTTATAAAGGGTTTAAGGCCTGTCCTTTTTTCTTCCATTCTAGTTCTTTCCTTCACCCCCACCTCAAGTTCCAACAACCAAGGGTCAATCTACTTGCTTCGAGCTTCCAGCCATGTCCGGACCCGGCCTTCAAGGCCGGTGGATGGCCTCTTCCGTCACAGAGGAAGATATCTCGAAGCTCAGGGAGGCAAGATACCTGACTGCACAAATCTACCACAGGCTTCCTGCTCAAGGGCAGGTTATTCCTACTCCCAGATCCAATGAGAGGGTCGTGTTCATCTCTCACTTCCTTCAAGGACTTGGGTTTGTTCTTCATCCCTTTGTTCGAGGGGTCATGTTTTATTACGGACTAGATTTCCACGATCTAGCCCCGGACTCCTTCCTCCACATCTCGGCATTCACCACCATGTGCGAGGCCCTCCTTCGTATTTCCCCACACTTCGGTTTATGGCTTAAGACTTTTAATGTGACACCGAAGGTAATCAACGGGAAACAAGCGGAGTGCAGAGGCGCTGCAATAAGCAAGCTTATCAATTCCACTTGGCTGAAGGGCTCCTTCGCTAAATCTTTGGATTTATGGCAATGGGAGTGGTTCTACATCACCGAACCCCGCAGTACAAAGCGGGTAGCTGCTCCTGCATTTCGGTCTGGCCCTCCGCCATAGCTCGCATCATGGATTAACAAGGGGCTGGACTGGGGATCTACAGATGAAGTGCAGACACTGCAAAGCCGCATCCGGAGTCTCATTGAGAAGGACACCGGTCTCATCGATGTAATCCAAATAATGTTAGCCACCGGATCCTACCCTGCCAGCGACGCCCTCTCCGCATGTGGGAGCTTAATCCGGAAGGTCCACAAACTCTTCAGCACCTCTCTGTCACGATGCTCAGAGAGATGTGGAAATTTTTCTTCGGCGCATGAAAACGGTGGCCGGATACTACAGAAGACATCGGTCTTGACTGCAACCATCCGGATACTCCGGTAAGTACTCGACCCCCGAACATGATTTAGTCAAATTATCCATGATAAATTACTGATAAAACTCTATCCGGCCAGGCCTGGCTAAAGAAGGTGGAGAGAATCAGGTGTTCGGCTCCACTTCCCAAAGATACTACCGATCCGTTACTAACAAGGATGCTGGCTCTGGTGCCGTATCAAGTGCCGGCGGTGGAAGATAAAGAGGAGGATGAAGAGGCCCAAGGCTGCTTCCACTCCGGAGGCTCACCAGGCAATTCGTCCGGGGAGATTAGAACTCCCGCTTCCAAAGGTGGAAGGGAAGGGTGAACTGACATCCCTTCTCCCCATGGGAAGAAAAGGGCCGCTTCCGAAGACTCGAAAAGAGAAGCTTGTAAGCGGGGGAAGGTATCCCAGTCAGGGGATGCTGCTGACATGCAGTCACCCCATAAAGAGAGGCCCTTAGCAGTCATCCCAGTCAAGGTATTTCCCTCAGTTTTTGAGAACCAAGGTATCAATCCAGTAGGAGGCTCCTCAAAAGTCCCTCGTACCTACACAAACAAACAAGAACCTCGCAACCAATGCGGTAAAGGGGTTGTCAATTAACTTGCAAAAGTGAGATCTGATAGAGATAATTAGATAAGATAAATATTTTTGGTATTTTTATGATATAGATAGGAAAGTAAAGATTGCAAATAAAAGTAGATTGGAAACTTATATGATAAAAGATAGACCCGGGGGCCATAGGTTACACTAGTGGCTTCTTTCAAGATAGCATAAGTATTATGGTGGGTGAACATATTACCGTCGAGCAATTGATAGAAAAGTGCATAGTTATGACATTATATAGGCATGATCATGTATATAGGCATCACGTCCGCAACAAGTAGATCGAAACGATTTTGCATCTACTACTATTACTCCACACATCGACCGACTCTTGCCCGCATCTACTGTATTAAGTTCATAAGAACAGAGTAACGCATTAAGCAAGATGACATGATGTAGAGGGATAAACTCAAACAATATGATATAAACCCCATCTTTTTATCCTCGATGACAACAATACAATACGTGCCTTGCTGCCCCTGCTGTCACTAGGAAAGGACACCGCAAGATTGAACCCAAAGCTAAGCACTTCTCCCATTGCAAGAAAGCTCAATCTAGTAGGCCAAACCAAACTGATAATTCGAAGGGACTTGCAAAGATAACCAATAACACATAAAAGAATTCAGAGGAGATTCAACTATTTCTCATTGATAAACTTGATCATAAACCCACAATTCATCGGATCTCGACAAACACACCACAAAAAAGAGTTACATCGAATAGATCTCCAAGAAGATCGAGGAGAACTTTGTATTGAGATTCAAAGAGAGAGAAGAAGCCATCAAGCTAATAACTATGGACCCGAAGGTCTGTGGTAAACTACTCACAACTCATCTGAGAGGCCTTGGAGATGATGTAGAGGCCCTCCATGGTTGTTTCCACCTCCGGCGGAGCGTCGGCGAAGGCTCCACGATGGGATCTCGCGGATACAGAAGGTTGCGGTGATGGAAATAGTTTTTCGTGGTGCTCTTGGACGTTTTCAAGGTATGGGAGTATATATAGGCGAAGGAGGTAGGTTAGGGGAGCCACGAGGGGCCCACGAGATTGGGTGGGGGGGGGCGCCCACCCCTGTAGGGCGCGCCCTCCTGCCTCGTGGCCGCCTCGGCTGCTTCTTGATGTCCACTCCAAGTCTCATGGATTGCGTTTGTTCCAAAAAGATCGCTCCTGAAGGTTACATTCCGTTTGGACTCCGTTTGATATTCCTTTTCTTCGAAAACTGAAATAGGCAAAAAAACAACAATTCGGGCTGGGCCTCCGGTTAGTAGGTTAGTCCCAAAAATGACATAAAGGTGTAAAGTAAAGCCCATAAACATCCAAAACAGGTAATATAATAGCATGGAACAATCAAAAATTATAGATACGGTGGAGACGTATCAAGCATGGCTAACCTTAATTCCTGCTCGTCCTCGAGTAGGTAAATGATAAAAACAGAATTTTTGATGTGGAATGCTACCTAGCATATTTCTCAATGTAATTTTCTTTATTGTGGCATGAATGTTCAGATCCAAATGATTCTAAATAAAAGTTCATATTGACATAAGAGTAAAATAATACTTCAAGCATACTTAACAAAGCAATCATGTCTTCTCAAAATAATAGGGCTAAAGAAAGCTATCCTTACAAAATCATATAGGCTGACTATGCTCTATCTTCATCACACAAAGTATTTAATCATGCACAACCCCGATGACAAGCCAAGCAATTGTTTCATACTTTAGTATTCTCAAACTTTTTCAACTTCCACGCAATACATGAGCATGAGCCATGGACATAGAACTATATGTGGAATAGAATGGTGGTTGTGGAGATGACAAAAAAGGAGAAGATAGTCTCTTATCAACTAGGCGTATCAACGGGCTATGGAGATGCCCATTAATAGATATCAATGTGAGTGAGTAGGGATTGCCATGCAACGGATGCACTAGAGCTATGAGTGTATGAAAGCTCAACAAAAGAAACTAAGTGGTTGTGCATCCAACTTGCTTGCTCACGAAGACCTAAGGCATTTTGAGGAAGCCCGTCATTGGAATATACAAGCCAAGTTCTATAATGAAAAATTCCCACTAGTATATGAAAGTGACAACATAGGAGATCTCTATTATGAAGATCATGGTCCTACTTTGAAGCACAAGTGTGGTAAAAGTATACTAACATTGTCCCTTCTCTCTTTTTCTCTCATTTTTTTTTATTTTTTTATTTTTTTTGTTTGGGCTTCTTTGGCCTCTTTTTTTGGGCTTCTTTGGCCTCTTTTATTTTTATGAAGTCTGAAGTCTCATCCTGACTTGTGGGGGAATCATAGTCTCCATCATCCTTTCCTCACTTGGGGCAATGCTCTAATAATGAAGATCATCACACTTTTATTTACTTACAACTCAAGAATTACAACTCGATACTTAGAACAACATATGACTCTACGTGGATGCCTCCGATGGTGTACCGGGATACGCAATGAATCAAGAATGACATGTATGAATGAATTATGAAGGTGGCCTTGCCACAAATATGATGTCAACTACATGATCATGCAAAAGCAATATGACAATGATGGAGCGTGTCATAATAAACGGAACGGTGGAAAGTTGCATGGCAATATATCTCGGAATGGCTATGGAAATGCCATAATAGGTAGGTATGGTGGCCGTTTTGAGGAAGGTATATGGTGGGTGCATGGTACCGGCGACAGTTGCGCGGCACAAGAGAGGCTAGCAATGGTGGAAGGGTGAGAGTGCGTATAATCCATGGACTCAACTTTAGTCATAAAGAACTCATATACTTATTGCAAAAATCTACAAGTCATTGAAAACAAAGTACTATGCGCATGCTCCTAGGGGGATAGATTGGTAGGAAAATACCATCACTCATCCCTGACCGCCAATCATAAGGAAGACAATCAATAAATAAATTATTGTCCAACTTCATCTCAAAGTGGTTCACCATAGGTGCATGCTACGGGAATCACAAACTTCAACACAAGTATTCCTCAAATTCATAATTACTCCACTAGCATGCCTCTAATATCACCATCCTCATTGAGGGAGTCCTGGATTAGGGGGTATCTGGACAGCCAGACTATATACATTGTCCGAACTATCGAAGCGTGAAGATACAAGACTCAAGGCTTCGGTCCGTGTCCGGATGGGACTCTCCTTTGCGTGGAAGACAAGCTTGGTGATCCGGATATTATGTTTCCTTCCTTGTAACCGACTCCATGTAAACCCTAGCCCTCTCCACTGTCTACATAAACTGAAGAGGATGGTCCTTAGAAGGCCGATCACAATTACAATCATACCATCATAGGCTAGCTCTTAGGGTTTAGCCTCTAAGATCTCGTGGTAGATCTACTCTTGTACTACTCATATCTTCAATATTAATCAAGCAAGAAGTAGGGTTTTACCTCCATCGAGAGGGCCCGAACCTGGGTAAACATTGTGTCCCTTCCTTCCTGTTACCATCAGCCTAAGACGCACAGATCGGGACCCCCTACCCGAGATCCGCCGGTTTTGACACCGACATTGGTGCTTTAATTGAGAGTTCCTCTGTGCCGTCGCTTCAAGGCTTGATGGCTTCTTCAATCGTCAACAACACGGTCCATGGTGAGACTTTTCTCCTCGGACAGATCTTTGTGTTCGGTGGCTTCGCACTGTGGGCCAATTCGCTTGGCCATCTGGAGCAGATCGACAGCTATGCCCCTGGCCACCAGATCATATTTGGAAACTTGAACTACACGACAAATATTCGTGGAGACTTGATCTTCGATGGATTCGGCCCTGTGCCGGGAGCGCCGGACAGTCACGACGGGCATGGCCTGGACCTACTCTCGGACAATGCTCGGAACGTCATCCCTGCAATAGCCCCGGATCTAAATCCGGAACAAGTTGCGTTGCCCAAGGACGGAGGGGTAGACCCCGCTCCACAGGCCGCATACTCATCGGCGTTGGAGCCGAACACAGGTCTCACCTCTGTGGAGACCTGTAACCCCGGACCCCCGGACTCGTGTCCGGTCGTTGGTTCTGGTCCACACACCCTCAAGCCAGCCGAGCCAGGTTGGGCTCCGGTGATGGAGTTTATCGCTGCAGACATCTTTCAACACTCGCCCTTTGGCAACATGCTGAATTCATTGAAGTCTCTCTCTCTGTCAGGAGACTCTAGGCCAAACTATGTCCGGCTTGAGTGGGAATAAGGCGACGAAGGAATTCACTGCCCACCCACCACCCACTTGATTGCCACGACCGATGATTTAACTGACGTGCTGGACTTCGACGTCGAAGACATCGACGGCATAGACGACGATGCCGGAGACGTACAGGAGCCACCGCTCACAGGGCGGTGGACAACCACCTCTTCCTACGATATATACATGGTGGACACTCCAAAAGAAACCAATGGCGATGAGGCAATGGAGGATAACCCCTCCAAGAATAAAGCAAAGCATGGGCGTCACCCGCGCCGCTCCAAGCCCCGCCAAGGTAATACAGGCACTGGAGACGAAAACAATTCGGATGGTGCCGACGATGAATACAACCCCGAACAGCCCGCCTTTGATCAGGCCGAACAGGAAGACGGGCATGACAGCCCAGATGAACAGGCGACTAACGGGTATCCGGAGGAGGACAACTACATGCCCCCGTCCGAAGACGAGATTAGCCTCGGCGACGACGAGTTCGGCGTGCCCGAGGACCCCGCGGAGCAGGAGCGCTTCAAGCGCCGGCTTATTGCCACCGCAAGAAGCCTAAAGAAGAAGCAGCAGCAGCTCCAAGCTGATCAAGACCTGCTCACAGATAGATGGACAGAAGTCCTGGCAGGCGAGGAATATGGACTCGAGCGCCACAAGGCTGACCGGCCGCCTCGAGGCCGAGATAAAACAGCATATCAGCCTGAATACCAGGACCTGCGTGATAAACTGGATAACGCCGCAGGACAACCAAGATCGATCTATGGATCACGGGGGCGCGCCGCAACACATGACGATGACCGTCATACCGGATACACTAGCAAATCTGGCCGGGCCGAATATATCCAGTCAGACGCAGCCAGACTGCGCCGCGACATAGCCCGGCATAGAGGCGCCGCACACCCCCTCTGCTTCACCAATGAAGTAATGGATCATGAATTCCCAGAAGGGTTCAAACCAATAAACATCAAATCATACGATGGCACAACAGACCCCACAGTATGGATTGAAGATTTCCTTCTCCACATTCACATGGCCCGCGGAGATGATCTACATGCCATCAAGTATCTTCCCCTTAAGCTCAAAGGACCCACTAGGCATTGGCTTAACAGCCTGCCCGCAAATTCCATCGACAGTTGGGAAAACCTGGAAGACGCATTTCTTGACAACTTCCAAGGCACTTATGTGCGACCTCAGGATGCCGATGACTTGAGCCACATTACTCAACAGCCCGGAGAATCAGCCAGGAAATTCTGGACTTAGTTCCTAACTAAAAAGAACCAAATAGTCGACTGTCCGGACGCCAAAGCCCTAGCAGCCTTCAAGCATAATATCCGTGACGAGTGGCTCGCCCAACACCTCGGCCAGGAGAAACCCAGGTCTATGGCAGCTCTCACGACACTAATGACTCGCTTTTGCGCGGGTGACGACAGTTGGTTGGCTTGCAGCAGCACTACGCCACATTCTGGCATGTCAGATGTCCGTGACAACAAAAGCAAGCTACGGCTCAACAAACACAAGCGACGGAACAACGACGACAGCACCGAAGACACGGCGGTCAATGCCGGATTCAGCGGATCCAAATCCGGTCAGCGGAAGAAGCAATTCAAGAGAAATAATCAGGGACCGTCCAGTCTAGACCGTATACTGGAGCGCTCGTGCCAAATTCATGGCACCCCGGACAAGCCAGCCAACCACACCAATAGAGACTGCTGGGTATTTAAACAGGCCGGCAAGATAAACGCTGAAAACAAGGAAAAGGGGCTACATAGCGACGATGACGAGGAGCCCCGGCTTTCGAACATGGGGGGACAAAAGAAATTTCTCCCCCAGGTGAAAACGGTCAACATGATCTACGCCACCGACATCCCCAAGCGGGAACGGAAGCGAGCAATATGGGACATATATGCGATTGAGCCAATCGTTCCCAAATTCAACCCATGGTCAGCTTGTCTGATCACCTTTGATCGTAGGGATCATCCTACTAGAATCCGTCATGGAGGCTCGGCCGCATTGGTCTTAGACCCAATCATCGATGGATTCCACCTCACGCGAGTCCTTATGGATGGTGGCAGCAGCCTGAACCTATTTTACCAGGACACAGTGTGCAAAATGGGCATCGATCCTTCAAGGATTAAGCCCACCAAAACCACCTTTAAAGGTGTAATTCCTGGAGTAGAGGCTCGTTGTATGGGCTCTATAACATTGGAAGTGGTCTTCGGAGCTCCAGATAACTTCCGAAGCGAAGAGCTAATCTTCGATATCATCCCTTTCCACAGTGGTTACCACGCACTGCTCGGACAAACCGCATTCGCTAGATTTAATGCGGTACCACACTATGCATACCTCAAGCTCAAGATGCCAGGCCCACGCGGGGTCATAACAGTCAATGGAAATATGGACCGCTCTCTCCGTACAGAAGAGCACACTGCAGCCCTTGCGGCAGAAGTATAATGCGGCCTCCTCCGGCAAACCACCAATCTGGCGACGACAACCTCAAGCTCCGTCAAGCGAGGGTGGAACACCCCGCAATAGGATCAGCAGGCATGCCAAGAGCATGACTAGCAGTCCGGCCTCTGCTAAAATCCCATGAAAGCAGCATTCGTGCCACGCGTACACAATTACGCACTCAAAATATCATGGGCACAGGCGGAGGCGTAGCAGTGGCTCCGTCAGCAGTACGGTATTGTTTCGTAACCTTTCCATTTACCTTTAAGGACATTGCTTTAGTGCAGCTTCTGAGCCGGATTGTCGGACTTACATAGGAGAAAGAACCATGGAGGCAACAGGCTGTGCGCACAGAAGGAAATACTCAGGTGGAATCTATTTGCGATCATTATACCTGCTTTATCTATCTGTACTTAGCCTGCCTCTGGATATGCTATGTCAAATTATCCTCTTTATCTCCGCTTAATGCATTCATTGTAAACATACGCCTAAACGTATTATTCATCAACGGAAGATCACATACAGCGTCAGCTTATTATTTTTCTGTGAGCATTTTTTACAAATGTCTATTTAATATTGCAACTGTACACTTTGGTACATGGAGTTTGCCAGGGGCTTCTTATGGCGCCTCATAATAGGGCACGACAAGTCTGAACACTTTCAACAGTGCGGCACCCCGAACTTATAGCATTATATGCATCAGCTCCGAATCATGTCTTGGGTCTACAGTTGGGATAGCCCGACTCCCTTGTTTTGGTGCCTTACGTTCCGTTATATCGGCTAAAGTAGCGCAGGGAGAACTACTGCGATTGTGCCCTGGTTCTGCCGGACGAGCACCTCAGTAGAGAAAGCCGAAAACTGACCGGCATGATGTGGCGAGAGCTGGTCGCTGTTCAAGAGGTCTAAAAATCCTTAAAGATTTTTCCTCTTCAGGTGATAAATCGGATTCGTCCGATCTAGGCGTGTGTAGCGCCCCAATTCGGTCTTCCGGATTCTAGGGGCTTCGCCGAAATTTAAAATTGTAGACTTCTATGGCTAAGTGAAGGTTATAAAGCCGCATAGTCCGATTGCCTTGTTCACTGTGCCGAAAACCTCCTTAAGGGACCAAACATTTGGATAAAGAGTGTCCGGGTTATCCACGAACACCCCAGTACTAGTTGCATGGGGGAGGAAGCCAACGACTGGCCTACTTTCAGAATTTGATAAACAGCCGCACAGAAGGTAATATTTAAAATAACAAAAGTGCTACTTAGCGCAAGTAACTTCGTGTTTAAATTACAAACATGACAGAAGTGAATTCATTCAAAAATTATGTCCTTGGTACATTCGTCGGCCACGAGACAAGCACCCTTCATAACGCCATCATAATACTTCTCGGGAACGCGATGTGGCTTGCCCTCTGGCGGCCCGTCCTTCACTAGCTTCTCCGCATCCATCTTGCCCCAATGCACCTTCGCACGCGCAAGGGCCCGGCGGGCACCTTCAATGCAAACAGATCATTTGATGACTTCCAAGCGCGGACAGGCATTCACCATCCGCTTGATCAGGCCAAAGTAGCTTGTGGGCAGGGGTTCGCCAGGACACATCCAGATTATGAAATCCTTCATAGCCACTTTGGCCGCCCTGTGGAGTTCGACCAACTGCTTCAGTTGGTCACTCAGAGACGTTGGATGTTCGGCCCTAGCATACTGGGACCAGAACAGCTTCTCTGTTGAGCTCCCCTCCTGAGCACGGTAGAACTCCGCAGCGTCTGATATGTTGTGTGGTAGATCTGCGAATGCCCCTGGAGAGCTCCGAACTCGTGTAAGTAAAAGAAACGCCTCCTCCACATGTTTGCTTTGCATAAAGAATTTCTTACCCACCGCTATCTTTTTGGCCTCCTGGATTTCCTGCTGTGCCCTCTCGGCTTCGGCCTTGGCGTCTTTTATACTTGTAAGGGCCTTCGCAAGCTCGGCCTCTTTTGCTTTAAGCTCATGCTCCACGGACTCGAACGTTTTGCCGAGCTCCTGGAGCTCTTCTTGTACTTCGCCCACTCGGGCCTCCTACTTTTTGCGCTCCTCGTGTTCCAAGGCGGCCTTGTGTTCGGCCTTGGACAATGCTTTCTTAAGAGACGCCGCTTTGGTGGTGGCCTCTGTAACCAAATCACGACGCCTCATCGTTAGAATAATCAATTTTATTTGTACTATATGAGAGAGGGGAATTATTCACCTTTGCTCTCCTTGAGCTGCCTCCTCGTGAGGCTGAGCTCTCCCTGTGCCCGCTCCAAGTCCTGCTTCAGGCCAGTGATTTCGGCCGTACGGACAGCAGTGGCCAGCAGCACAACTTGTTTATTCACATTCAAACTTACTGTTAGACTCCTGCAGAATATAATTGACCATCCGTTTGGTTTTTCCTTCCGAACACCAAACAAACTATTAGGGGCTACTACCTATCGGGTGGGAATTTCACACATTTTTACTTACATCAAAGCCTGTTAGGAGGCTGGTGCAGGCTTCGGTTAGTCCGCTCTTGGCGGACGAAACCTTCTGAATCACCACACTCATAAGAGTACGGTGCTCTTCATCTAGGGAAGCGCCGCGAAGCGCTTCCAGCAGACAATCCGGCGCCTCGGGCGCAACGGAAGTCCTCGATACAGACGGCCCTCCCTCCCTAACGAGGGCCTGCCCGCCTGAGTCCGCAACCACTGAAGGCTCCGGAGCAGTGTTCGCCTGAGAACCCAGCTTACCGTGGCTCTCATCAACATGATCCGTGGGGATCTTGAACCCCGCGAGTGCAACGTCTGGAATGCTGCCTTGAGGCGCTTCCAGGGCCACCTCCCTCATCCCTGGGAGCCTTTGGGACAACACCTCCGTGTCATCCGCAGGCCGAGGAGAAGTGGCCGTCGGGAGTGAGTTCATTGCTGACTCACTCAAGGACCCGTCCAAAGACGATACCCCTGCATACAAGTTCGGCATTATAACAAAATTGTGAGGCGAAATTACGATGGAGTGTGGATGCTTACGATCGCACTAAAGGCTTCTTCCTAGGCAGCCACTCTTCCTCGTTATCGGCAGCGGTGGCGGAGTAGTCCGGAAGGGACATTTTTCCCTTCTTGGACGTCCCAGTCTCCCGCACCGGGGCGGCCTTCCTCTTTCTCTCCCCTCCTGTACGGGGAGGTGGAGTTTCTTCTTATTTTCCCCTGCTTCCGCGGGAGGAATCTGCCTCATCGTCATCAGACGACAAGGGTATGACGGCCTTGCGTCGGGGGCCTCTCCTGGTCCCCTGGTCCGCCTTCTCAGGCCCCTCGTCCTTTCCGGAGGGGGCGGCCGCCTCCTCTTCTTCTTCTTCATCCCCTTCGGGGGAGGAGTGCTCCTCGTCATCTTCGGACGAGGCTTGCGCAACCTTACACCGGAGACCCTTTCGGGTCCTTGGGGCCTTCTTATCGGCCTTCTTCTCCGGCCCCTTATAGGGCGCCGGGACCAACATCTTCGGCAGAAGATCATTAGCTGGGCTTTCTGGCAGCGGAGCCGGACAGTCAATCCGCTCCGCTGTCTCCACATAATCCTACACAAATATACATAATTACTTAAGGCTCCCCCATGAATGTATTGGGAAAAACCGAATCCGGTGGCGGCCTGAGAACTCACCTGAATAGGACACCATGCAGCATGGAGCCCACGGTCCTCGGATATGTGAGGAGGTACTTCAGAGGCCTTGAACAACGCCTTCCATGCATTTTTGTGCTTCATGCCGTAGAGCCTCTGAAGCGTCTGGTGTTCGGCCGGGACGAACTCCCACAGATTGAATGCCCGCCTTTGGCACGGCAGAATCCGGCGAACAAGCATGACCTGGATTACGTTGACAAGCTTGATGTTCTTGTCCTTCATGCCCTTGATGCAGGTGGTGAGTCCGGTCGGCTCTGTAGATTCGCCCCATAACAGGCCCTTCTGTTCCTAGGAGGTGAGCGGCATAGGGGTTCCAGATCGGAACTCGGGGGCCGCCACCCATTTGGCGTCGCGCGACTCGGTGATGTAGAACCACCCCGGTTGCCACCCCTTCACGGTTTACGCAAAGGATCCATCAAGCCAGGTGACATTAGGCATTTTGCCCACCATCTTCGGCTTCACGCACTCTGCTTGCTGGCCGCTCACGATCTTCGGCTTCACGCAGAAGGTTTGCAGCCACAAGCCGAAATGAGGGTTGATGCGGAAGAAAGCCTCGCATACGATGATGAACGCCGAGATATTGAGGACGAAGTTCGGGGCTAGATCATGGAAATCTAGCCCGTAGTAGAACATGAGCCCGCGGACGAAG
Organism: Triticum aestivum; assembly: GCF_018294505.1. NCBI lineage: Eukaryota > Viridiplantae > Streptophyta > Magnoliopsida > Poales > Poaceae > Triticum > Triticum aestivum. Next base: position 774,950,451 of record NC_057801.1, read on the forward strand.
GGGTGGAGTGGAAACCCCAGTCCATGGACGAAGTGGGCAAGAAACACGGCCCTCTCATGGGGTCCTACAGTTGGAATGACCTGCCCGCCGTCTGGTAGCCAGTGCGCTATGTCTGCGGCCAAGTATCCGGCCACCCAAAGACTTGCGATGTTCTCCTCCTTCAAGGTGGAAGCCACCCATTTGCCTCCTGCTCCGGACATGCTTAGCTAGGCGGAGAAGACTTGGACTAGGGCACTGGAGCTCAGGGAGGCAAGAGTGGCAGAGGAGGAAGAAGGCGTGGGTAAGAATGGGGAACTCTTATCCCTTTATAGAGGCGACGAAAGCGGTGTGCCTCCCCGCTAGCCTGTTGAGAATTGCTTACTTCCCAAGCGCCACGATTGATGACACGGGGGGATTACCCATACCCGTATTGATGATAATCCCATGATAAGGGGACATGATCTCTGTTTTGACAAGACGTGTCAAGGAAACCGCCTCGCAATACGCGTTGTGGCTGGTTGTGGAAAAACGGTTCGAATAATGACCTGGCTATAATGGCATATCACGTCGTCTAAAAAGTTGTCAGCTGAAGTATCATTCTCTCTACGGCGGTATGTGAAGATCATTTTGCAGATTCGGACATGGTCTACAATTTAGGTAATAACATTGCAGTATTCGGAGAAGGAACCCGCCTTGCAATGCCGAAGACAAGACTGCGCGCCGGACTCATCGTCATTGAAGCCTAGTTCAGGGGCTACAGAGTGAGTCCTGGATTAGGGGGTATCTGGACAGCCGGACTATATACATCGTCCGGAATATCGAAGCGTGAAGATACAAGACTCAAGACTTCGGCCCGTGTCCGGATGGGACTCTCCTTTGCGTGGAAGACAAGCTTGGCGATCCGGCTATTATGTTTCCTTCCTTGTAACCGACTCCATGCAAACCCTAGCCCTCTCCAGTCTCTATATAAACCAGAGAGGATGGTCCTTAGAAGGCCGATCACAGTTAGAATCATACCATCATAGGCTAGCTCTTAGGGTTTAGCCTCTACGATCTCGTGATAGATCTACTCTTGTACTACTCATATCTTCAATATTAATCAAGCAGGAAGTAGGGTTTTACCTCCATCGAGAGGGCCTGAACCTGGGTAAACATTGTGTCCCTTGCTTCCTGTTACCATCAGCCTAAGACGCATAGATCGGGACCCCCTACCCGAGATCCGCCGGTTTTGACACCGGCACTCATATCTCAAAACAATTATCAAGCATCAAATTGATCATAGCATCCAATTCACTCTCTATGATAGTTTTTTATTATACCCAACTTGGATGGCCATCATTCTAGGACCAAATTTATAACCATAGCAAATACCATGCTGTTCTAAAAGACTCTAAAAATGATATAAGTGAAGCATGATAGGTCAACAATTTCTACCAAATTAAACCACCGCCGTGCTCTAAAAGATATAAGTGAAGCACCAGAGCAAAATTATCTAGCTCAAAAGATACTAGTGAAGCACATAGAGTATTATAATAAATTCCAAACCAAGTGTGTCTCTCCCAAAAGGTGTGTACAGCAAGGATGATTGTGGTAAACTAAAAATCAAAGACTCATATCATACAAGACACTCGAAGCAAAACACATATCATGTGGCGAATAAAAATATAGCTCCAAGCAAAGTTACTAATAGACGAAGATGAAAGAGGGGATGCCTTCCGGGGCATCCCCAACCTTAGGCTTTTGGTTGTCCTTGAATATCTTGGGGTGCCATGGGCATCCCCAAGCTTGGGCTCTTGCCACTCCTTATTCCATAGTCCATCAAATCTTTACCCAAAACTTGAAAACTTCACAACACAAAACTCAACAGGAAATCTCATAAGCTTCGTTAGTGCAAGAAAGAAAAATCACCACATAAGGTATTGTAATGAACTCATTCTTTATCTATATTGGTGTTACACCTACTGTATTGCA